>NC_058420.1:1036579-1043597 GCF_002201575.2 Neomonachus schauinslandi
TGCAAATTGGCTTTATATATAAAAATATATATTTACATATACATATATTTATATATATACACCCGCACTTTCTCATTGAAATGACACAATGTCTGAGCCAGGAATAAGTCAATGAATGTATAAGTGTCTAGAGACTGGAAAACATATAGTCTATGCTGCTTAACCAACAATGGCTTAAAAGTCCCCACATCATAAAATAAGATGGAATTCTTGATCATGCCACATATCATCTTGGAACTTGCATCTCTTCAGAAGCAGCTAATGATACTTCTCTTGCTGTGAACATCAGCAGTCTGTGATATGTGAAAAGAGGACATGGAAGAACAGTTATTTGATCTTAAATCATCTAGTCATGTGTTACACATGCTTATTTCCCTGATGTTTTACAGACCATCCCATACTTCAAGGACAAGGGAAGTGCAATACGATTCTTAGTCCAGAAGAAGGAAGTCAAGGTTATTAACAAGCATCACGAATCAACAAGTTCTCCTTGTTTTGTTCACTTAATTTTCTCCAACAAAATAAGTTCAACACCCCCAAAAGGAGACAAACAAAAGTTGCATTTAGCCATGTGATGAGGATGTACCAAGCAGGTCTAGAAATGATTTTTCTTATTAGATGACCTGTGAAATGCAACTCATCAAAATATGCAAAACATTTGGTGTTTCAAGGTCCTGATAACATCAATTACCAATCCTATAAAGAAGAGCAGGAGAAACACAGGAATTTGTTCTCAGATATTCTCAAATCTCAATGGGCAGATTTGTGGGTGCCTTTTATATTGTAGATGAAGAACAGTCATAAGTAAAGGCACTTTTCTATTTCCTTGGAGCATATTTTTCATTTTTTTACCATTCCTCTTGGTTCATTCCTCTGGAATGCCCCCCCCCTTTCCAATATCTCATTGCTTGCTTACCATAATTGTAAAAAATTATCTTCTTGAGGCTAAGTGGTTTCTCAGTCACCTTCTTGAGGGTATGTTTTTGGAATCTTTTGGAATCTTTGCATAAAAGAATATTATTTGACAAATATTCACTGATTTCCTCTGATCTATATGAGAAGAGTGAAGTGTCCACTCCAAATGTATGAGCCAGGACATGTAATTATTTCCTTTGTTCAATGCTATGTGGCTGAAATTGTCTTTTTATCAATTCCAAGCGAAGGACGTTAGAGATAGCTTTGTTGTTGTCGTCATTGTTGCTTCTTCCATAACCATGAGGAGTAATGCTTGAGAAGCTTGTCACTTTCAAAACATTTTTTTCTGTGCTTGATTTCCTCATCCATAAGAACAGATGGTTCTTATGAAATGTCCAGTTACAAAAGTGGAAACCACTTTATGTATTTTTAAGCAGAGGTAAAGAGGTTCAGAAAATCAATTTAATAGGAGGTGGGAACACCAAAGAGCTAAGTAGAGAAAAAATGAGCAACCACAGAAATTTTCCATCACTTTGAGAAGTGGAGACATCTGGACAATGTGCCTTCCTGGATCTCATGAATGGGACCTTCATGTAAGATATGAAAGCAAGATGGGGACTGGCAAGCACTACATAGATCCATAGTTGTGTCTCACAGGAACTGGAAACATGGAAAGTCTCAACCACTTCCAGGAACCCCAATGAAAAGAGACTGGGAGGTAAGAAAGAACACATAAGCTGAATTATATCCTATACAGCTTCTTTTTTATCATTTATATTTTAATTCCAGTGTAGTTAACACCAAATTATATTAGTTTCTGATGTACAATATAGTGATGAAACGGTTCTAAACAAAACAAAACAAAAACAATTCTGTATATTACTTAGTGCTCATCAAGGTAAATGTACTCTTAATTCCTTTTGGATATTTCACCATCCACCCACCCACCTGTCCTCGGGTTACCATCAGTTCGTTTTCTATAATTAAGTCTGTTTCTTTCTAATTTTCCCCTTTGTGCATTTTTTTGTTTATTAAATTCCACATATGGGTGCAATCGTATGATACTTGTCTTTCTCTGACTGACTTAATTTGTTTAGTATTATATTCTTTAGCTCCATCCATTTGCTGCAAATAGCAAGATTTCATTCTTTTTAAAATCTTATTTAAAATCAATTAATTAACAGATAGTGTATTATTAGTTTCCGAGGTAGAGTTTAGTGATTCATCAGTTGCATATAACACCCAGTGCTCATTCCATCAAGTGCCCTCCTTAATGCCCAGCACCCAGTTACCCCATCCCCCCACCCACCTTCCCTCCAGCAACCCTCAGTTTTTTTCCTGTTGTTAAGTCTGTAATGGTTTCTCTCCCTCTCTGATTTCATCTTATTTTATTTTTCCCCTCCCTTTCCCTATGTTCATCTGTCTTGTTTCTTGAATTCCACATATGAGTGAAATTATATGGTATTTTCATTCTCTGACTGGTTTATTTCACTTAGCCTAATACCCTCTAGTTCTATACAGTTGTTGCAAATGGAAAAACTTCATTCTTTTTGATGGATGGGTAATATATATATATATATATATATATATATAAAACAACAATATATGGCATATACCATTTCTTATTTATCCATTCATGTGTTGATGGACATCTGGACTCTTTGCTTATTTTGGCTATGGTGGACATTGCTACTATAAACATTGGGATGCATATGCGACTTTCAATCACTTTGTATCTGTTGACATTCATATTTATAGCTGAATAATATTCTATTGTATCTATACACCACTTCTGTATCCGTTCATCAATCGATGGACATTTGGGCTGCTTCCATATCTTGGCAATTATAAATAATGATGTCGTAAACAAAGGGGTACATGTATCCCTTTAAATTAGTATTTTTGTATCCTTTGAGTAAATACCTAGTGGTGCAATTGCTGGATCATAATGTAGTTCTGTTTTTAACTTTCTGAAGAACCTCTATATTGTTTTCCAGAGTGACAACCCCAGTTTGCATTCCCACCAATACTACATTAGGGATTCTTTTTCCTCCACAGCCTCACCAACAATTTATACTTCCTGTGTTATTGATTTTAGCCATTCTGACAGGTGTGAGGTAACATCTCATTGTAGTGTTGATTGGCATTTCCCTGATGATGAGTGATGTTTTTATTCTTTTTTTTTTAGTTCAAGCTCAATGAACATTTAGCATTATATTAGTTTCAGCAACTGTGTTCTCAAGGCTCTTAATTTTCTGCTAACTGTTTGAGTTTTGTTTTGTTTTGCTTTTGGCTTATTGGTTTGTTTTTGAATTCTGACTGCAAACTGATCCTATGAAAAAAATGACACAATTTTGTATTAGTTTTGGGTCCGTGCCTCTTCCAGGAATGAAAATATGCTGTAGTTAATATTGTTGTATAGCAAGAAGTGCAAATGGCAGTGGTTTAAAATAACAATACTAAGTTATTTTCCTCATAAAGCTTGTCAGGCAAAATTTGACAGACACCTCATTTTTGTGTCAGTTGGGGCATCTCAAGTGCGATCTGGAGATTCATCTTATATATACTTTATATATAAATATAAATGCATATATATACATCTATAACAACTTATCAGCATAAACTGTTTCATTTAAATTTCATATTCTTCATTTAAATTCATTTTAAATGTGCCACTTCCTTAGAATCAAAATATGTAGGGTATAGGTCCTTCTTTTTTAAAATTTTTTTTGTATCCTGCCAAATTACTGAATTGCTGGATGAGTTCTAGTAATTTGTGGGTGGAGTCTTCTGGGTTTTCCACATAAAGTATCATGTCATCTGCGAAAAAGAGAGTTTGACTTCTTCTTTGCCAATTTGAATACCTCTTATTTCTTTTTGTTGTCTGATTGCTGTTGCTAGGACTTCTAGTACTATGTTGAGCAATAGTGGTGAGAGTGGGCACCCTTGAAGTTTTCTTGATCTTAAGGGAAAGGCTCTCAGCTTTTCCCCATTGAGGATGATATTCGCTGTGGGATTTTCATAGATGGATTTTATGAACTTGAGGAATGTTCCTTCTTTCCCTATACTCTGAAGAAAGGGGAACCCTCTCACAATGTTGGTGGGAATGCAAGTTGGTACAGCCATTTTGGAAAACAGTGTGGAGGTGCCTCAAAATATTTAAAACTAGAGCTACCCTATGACCCAGCAATTGCACTTCTGGGTATTTACCCCAAAGACACAGATGCAGTGAAAAGAAGGGCCATATGCACCCCAGTGTTCAGAGCAGCAATGTCCGCAATAGCCAAACTGTGGAAAGAGCCGAGATGCCCTTCAACAGATGAATGGATAAAGAAGATGTGGTCCATATACACAATGGAATATTAGTCAGCCATCAGAAAGGATGAATACCCAACTTTTACATCAACATGGATGGGACTGGAGGAGATTATGCTAAGTGAAATAAGTCAAGCAGAGAAAGTCAATTATCATATGGTTTCACTTATTTGTGGAACATAAGGAATAGCATGGAGGACATTAGGAGAAGGAAGGGAAAATGAAGGGGGTGAAATCAGAGGGAGAGATGAACCATTAGAGACTATGAACTCTGAGAAACAAACCGAGGGCTTTAGAGGGGGAGGGGGTGAGGGGATGGGTTAGCCCGGTGGTGGGTATCAAGGAGGGCATATACTGCATGGAGCACTGGGTGTTATACGAAAACAGTGAATTGTGGATCACCACAACAAAAACTAATGATGTATTGTATGGTGACTAACATAATAAAATAAAATTTTTAAAAAAGACAAAATTTTTTTTTTGGAAAATTAATTATCCTAAAACTTGCAACTCAACAGTTGCAGAAAGATTATAAGACTTCTCCCAAGCCATTAGATTTATGTACCTTATTGAAACACAAAGATGAAACCTTCAGCCCTAGGGCTTTCATTTTAATTTTATTTTATCAAAATTATATGAAACTGAGATGTACACGTCCCAGAAAATGTTTCTCTAGCCATTTCTAGCCAATCAAAGCTGATTTCTTATCTATATAAGTCAATAGAAAATATTTATTTTAATCTGTGGGAAAAGGGACTTTTTTATCTTAATTACTATTATGAATAAATCTATTGTCTGTGTTGATTTATGTGGTTAATTCTATCATGTGTGAATTATTTTTTAATTAGTGTGACTTATTTTCAGAGAGAGATGTTCACTTCCACTCTTCATGATTACTGTATATATTTTTAAGTAAGTTGTATGTCCATTATGGGTCTTGAACTCATGACCTTGAGATCAACAGTCATATATTTTACTGATTAAGCCAGCCAGTGATCGTTACATATTTAAATGTACAAAGGTCAATCGGCTTAGCTTGTACATAATGATTTTTAACTCACATATACCCTCAGAAAATCCTCTCCTAGCAAAAATTATGACAATATTTCCTACAAGATTTTTATATATTTTTCATGATCATTTAACTTTATTTGAAATTTATTTTATCAAAATTATATGAAACTGATATATACATTGCTTTTTTCAAATAAATTATTCACTCTTTAAATAATCCATCCTCAAAATTGCACACACACACAGAGATTTGGTGTTGTTGACACAAATTAACAAACTTTTTAGAATCTCTAAAAGAAAGGGTTTTTTTTTTTTTTAGTTTTTGTTCTATTTTTGTTTTTGTTTTCCCAGCCCAGGTTAGGACAACTGCCTGGAATACAGTCTTTACTAAGGACATAAAACATGGAATGTTCAAATCATTAGGTGAAAGGTATTTCAGAAAGTTATAGACCTTATCGTAGGACTGTAAACTTAGGACTTAGTTTATCTGCAGGATTGTCTGACTTCAGTCTCATGGGAACCAGGGAGTTTCTACACTTAGCCATATGCTTGGAATATGCTCCATTTTAGGTTATTTATAAATGAATCAGATGTACAATTGGTGCCAAGGTCAGAAATTGAATTTGCTGACTCTGGTAATGGTTAAAGTTTGGTTTCCTTGAGATCCAATGAGCAGGGCCCATGCACATTAAAAGTTGAAAATCTCCTTTATTTTATCAATGTCTAACATATCTTTTACTTACAGTGCCTCAGTCATTTACTCTTATTGCTGAGGTCCAAAGTCCAGAACAAAAATAGTATAAGGATGTATGAAAGCAGGACAAATGTAAATTTTAATGTACTAAATATAAAATAAATATATTTTTCAATAGTGAAAACTGGCGAAGTGAGAGCAAAATGTAATCCTACAACAGAAATTTCATATTGGATCCCGTTTGGCTGCTGCCAGTTTATCCAATTCCTCTCACTATAGACGTCCCAGAAAATGTTTCTCTAGCCATTTTCTCAAAGCCCCCTTGACGTCTTTGTTCCTCACACTGTAGATAAGGTGGTTCTACACAGGTGTGAAGATGGTGTAAGAAGCAGAGACCACCTTGTCATGGGCCACTGAGCAGTAGGATTTGGGCCGCACGTAGATGAGTAGGAGAGTGCCACAGAAGAGCCCCACCACAGCCAGGTGAGAGGAGCAGGTGACAAACGCTTTCTTCTGAGCTGCAGTGGACCGCATGCGGAGCCCAGCAGCCAAGATGAGACTGTAGGAATGCAAAGTGAGAGACAGAGGGATCAAGAGCATCAGGAGGCAACACACATACGTGAAAAACTTAAAAAAGGTAGCGTGGGCACAGGGAAGGTGCGTGAGTGTGGGTGCCTCACAAAAGAAGTGGTTGATTTCTCAAGAATGGCAGTAAGGGAAGCTCAGAGTGGCACCAGGCTGCATCAGCCCATCCACCCCTCCCGGAAGCCAGGAGCCTGTGGTCACGTGCAAGCAGAGCTTCTGATTAATGAGGATGGGGTAGCGCAGGGGGTGACGTATGGCCACATAGCGGTCATAGGCCATGGCCGCTAAGAGGAAGCACTCACCCTCTCCCAGCATGGGAAACAGTAAAATCCGGGCTCCACAGACAGCAGGAGAGATGGATCTGGTGCCCATCAGGTAGTTGGTTGCCATTTGGGGGACTATGGTGGAAACCAGCATCATGTCCATGAGGGAGAGCTGGCTAAGCAGAAAGTACATGGGTGTGTGCCGCTGGGGTCCTCATGGATGAGCACAATC
>NC_058420.1:1043607-1053730 GCF_002201575.2 Neomonachus schauinslandi
GATGAGCACAATCATGAGGGCATTGCCCATCAGGGAGATGAGGAAGAGCATGAGCACCATTGAAAAGAGGAACAGATGGGTCTGAGTGCAGTTAAAGAGCCCTAAAAGAATGGAGTTTTTCTCTGTGGTGTCATTTGCATCTTCCATGGCTCCATTCATGCCTGGAAGACAAGGAATGAGAGTTGCTTGGAGCTAAGTTTAGACATTTACTTAAGAAGAGGTGGTCAAATGACACAGAAACCAAAATGAGACTTGGAGGAAAAATTACATCTTTAATCTTTCACTTTGTGACAGGATATTTGCCTTAGCATCCTATCACACTGCTCTGCTGTTATTACACAGTATTTTTTAACCCTAAGATAATTGCATAACAAATATATATCGCAGTACACATTACATTTCTATTATTTCTCTATGTCTTCTTAGTATGCCACACATAATTTACTCATGATGTTAGGAAATATTACGAAATTCCAGTTTTCTAAAGTTTGTGTACTTCTGTGTTGAAAGAGCCTCAGAGTCCCACATTTTAGTCCATATTGATGTGATATATCTCTTAATTATGACTTTTACATGTTTCTCATATACTCAAAGTAGTTTCTCAAGATTTCCTTCAATGCCATGAGGAATGGTTTTAATATAAAAAAACTAAATGTAAGACTACTATAACTCAGACTGCAGGTGAGGGACACAAAATGGCTATATTTCTCTATTTTCCATGTGCATTCAGCATATGGTTTCAATATACCAGGCTCCCAACTACCACAGATACTGCAACAAAGCACCTACCACCATATGGGCCATGTCATCATGATGTGTACTTGTGACTACAGGGAATTTGTCTCAGTTTAGAGAACTGGCAACAATTAACTTTTATACCTAATACGTACTCACAGAATGCTGAATTTAATTAAATGTGTGCATTATAAAAATAAATTTCATAAATGAATATAACCCTAGGGAACATAAAAAAAATGTTTTAATTTGCAGCCTTAAACACTTTGTTACCAGTAATCACACATCTTTAAAGATAGGAGATACATTTATTTATTAACAGATAAAATTAATTAGCAAATTGATTACATTTTAATTATCTGGTTAGTTGGTTAATTATCTAACTGGTTAATTAAGACATGTTCAAATAAATTTATGCCCCAAATTACTCTGAAGTACAGCATCACCTGTGAATAAAATAGGAAACATCTCCTTTAATTGTAGGGATTAATTGTCTTTTCCCTAAAGCCTCAAACTTTAATTTTTCTTATCTATAAGTATCTATGGTAGTAGAATTAGATGTACATGCAAATGACTTTCTCTTTTATATTTATGTGACATTTGTCTTTTCCTGACAAATTCACTCTTTTAAAGACAGCAATAGATTAATGATTACCAAGATGATTATGTTTGGGATTTATTCATAATGTATACAATATCGACTCCTTATTTAGTTTTTATGTAAATTAATTGGTGAGCAGGGCAAAATTTTTAAATGGGCAGTATCTTTTGTAAATATTAGCACTGTTTTCAGTGTCTAGCATATATGACCACTAACCATTATATCACTAAATGATATAGAGGTTCTTTTCATCAAAATAACTATAAATAAGACATTAAAATAAGCTTATGAGTTTAGTAAGTTATTAGTTACTGCTCCATTTTATTACAAAATTTATGTATAGCATAACATATTAATGAGTAGGATATTTCTAATTTTCTGTTAATACGATTTATGGCCTCATGCATGCGGCAAGACTTTAGTAAATAATATAAAGGTAGTACATTTTGGCTCTTAGATAACTGAATCCATAACTTTATAACTCTCAACAACTGTTGATTTTTGTTTCAGTTCTTCCATGGGATACTATCAGTTATTTTAGGGGCAATAATTAGAGTCAATCACAAAAAGGTGAAAATTAATTTTGTTTAAATTTCAAGTTTACTAATGGTACCGAGCAGAAACTCTGTTAAACTTTTGGACTAATTCTGCAAACTCACTGTTCAGAGGGATCACAACCAACACCAAGGAAATACAAATAATTATAAGAACATATACAAGCAGCTATATGCCAACAAATTAGGCAATCTGGAAGGAATGGATGCATTCCTAAAAACATATAAACTACCAAAACTAAAACAGAAGCAAAGAGAAAACCTGAACAGACCCAAAAGCAGCAAAGAAATTGAAGCAGTAATTAAAAATCTCCCAAGAAACAAGAGTCCAGGGCTAGATGGCTTGCCAGGGGAATGCTACCAAACATTTAAAGAAGAACTTATATCTCTTCTTCTGAAGATGATTCCAAAAATAGAAATGGAAGGAAAACTTGCAAACTTACTCTATGAGGCCAGCATTATCTTGATCCCAAAACCAGGCAGAAACCCCAACAACAAGGAGAAATACAGACTAATATCCCTCACGAGCATGGATGCCAAAATACTCATCAAGATAGTAGCCAATAGGATCCCACAAGATCTTAAAAGGATTATTCACCAAGATCAAGTGGGATTTATTCCTGGGTTGCAAGGGTGGTTCAACATTTGCAAATCAAGAAACATGATATATCACATTAACAAAAGAAAACATAAGAACCATACGATCCTTTCAAGTAATGCAGAAAAAGCATTTGAAAAATACAGCATCCTTTCTTGATTAAAACTCTCCACAGTGTAGGGATAGAGGGAGCATGCCACCATATCACAAAAGCTATATGCCAAAAGCCCACTGCAAATATTATTCTCAATGAGGAAAAACTGAGAGCCTTACCCCTAAAGTCGGGAACATGGCAGGGATGCCCAATCTCACCACTGTTGCTCACCATAGTACTAGAAGTCCAAGCCTCAGCAATCAGAAAACAAAAAGAAATAACAGGAATTCAAATTGGAAAAGAAGAAGTCAAACTCTCACTCTTAGCAGATGACATGATATCTTATGTGGAAGACCCCAAAGACTCCACCCCAAAATTGCTAGAACCCATACAAGACTTCAGCAATGTGGCCGGCTTTAAAATCAATGCAAAGAAATCATTTTCATTTCTATATACTAATAATGAGACAGAAGAAAGAGAAATTATGGAATTGATCCAATTTACAATTGCACCAAAAACCACAAGATAACTAGGAATAAACCTAGCCATGGAGGAAAAGAATCTGTACTCTAAAAACTACAAAATACTTATGAAGGAAATGAGGAGGACACAAAGAAATGGAAAAAATTCCCATGCTCATGGATTGGAAGAATATGCGTTGTTAAAAAGTCTATGCTACCCAGAGCAGTCTACACATTCAATGGATTCCTTATCAAAATGCCACCAACACTTTTCACGGAGCTGGAATAATTAATCCTAGATTTTGGATGGAACTGGTAAAGACCCCAAATAGCCAGAGGAATGTTGAAAAAGAAAATGAAAGGTGGTGGCATCACAATACCTGATTCAAGCTATATTACAAAGCTGTAATCAGCAGAACAGTATGGTTCTGAAACAAAAACAGACTCATAGATCAGTGGAACAGAATAGAGAGCCCAGAAATGGATCCTCAACTCTATAGTCAACTAACCTTCACAAAGCAAGAACCGAAATATAATGGAAAAAAGACAGTCTCTTCAACAAATGGTGTTGGGAAAATTGGACATCCCCATGCAGAGGAATGAAATTGGAGCATTTTCTTATACCATACATAAAGATAAACTAAAAATGGATGAAAGAGCTAAATGTGAGACAGGAAACCAACAAAATCCGAGAGGAGAACACAGGCAGCAACCTCTTTGACCTCGGCTGCAGCCACTTCTTTCAAGACATGTCTCCAAAGGCAGGGGAAAGGAAAGCAAAAATGAACTATTGGGACTTCTTCAAGATAAAAATCTTTTGCACAACAAAGGTAAGAGTCCACAAAACTAAAAGGCAACCTACAGAATGGTAGAAGATATTTGCAAATGATATGTCAGATAAGGGTCTCGTATACAAGTTGTATAAGGAACTTACCACTTGCAACACCCAGAAGACAAGGAGTCCAGTCAAGAAATGGGCAGAAGATATGAGCAGACATTTCTCCAAAGGAGACATACAAATGGCCAACAGACACATGAAAAAATGTTCCACATCACTTGTCATCAGGGAACTAGAAATTAAAACCACAGTGAAATACCACCTTACACCAGTCAGAAGGGCTAAAATTAACAAGTCAGGAAATAACAAATGTTGGCGAGGATGTAAAGAAAGGGGAAACCTCTTACGTTGTTGGTGAGAATGCAAGCTGGTGCAGCCACTCTGGAAAACAGTATAGACATTCCTCAAGAAGTTAAAAAGAGAGCTTCCCTACAACCCAGCAATTGTGCTACTAGGTATTTACCCCAAACACGCAAATGTAGTGATCCGAAGGGGCACCTGCACCCCAATGTTTATAGTAACAGTGTCCACAATAGTCAAACTATGGAAATAGTCGAGATGTCCATTGATGGATGAATGGATAAAGAAGATGTGGTATATCTAAACAATAAATATTACTCAGCCATTGAAAAAGATGTGTACTTACCATTTACTGGAATGTGTTGTGCTAAATGAAATACTTTAATCAGGCAAAGACAATTATCATATGGTTTCATTCATTTGTGGAATATAAGAAACAGTGCAGAGGATCATAGGGGAAGGGATGGAATAACAGAATTGGAAGAAATCATAGAGGAAGACAAACAATGAGAGACTAACTATGGGAGAGAAACTGACAGTTGCTGGAGGAGACGTGGGTCGGGGGATGGGGTAATTGGGTGATGGGCATTAAGGAGGGCACATGATATGATGAGCACTGGCTGTTATATGCAACTGATGAATTACTGATCTCTACATCTGAAGATGTTGGCTAATTGATTTTAAATTTTAAAAATCTTATATTCATATTTTATTAGATTGTTTGACTTTTTCTTAAAGATTTAAGTAATTTCTTTGCATTTTGTTATTTATGTACATTGTCCTAAATTTTTGTTTATATACTTTGCAAATATATTCCTCAGCCTATTTAAACTACACAGATAAAAAATTCTGCTATGTCATTTTTGCGTTGATATTTACGTTTTATATTACATATATTTGGGATGCTTA
This sequence comes from Neomonachus schauinslandi, assembly GCF_002201575.2. Classification (NCBI taxonomy): domain Eukaryota; kingdom Metazoa; phylum Chordata; class Mammalia; order Carnivora; family Phocidae; genus Neomonachus; species Neomonachus schauinslandi. The sequence continues at coordinate 1,048,698 of NC_058420.1, forward strand.
TAAGTTATTATTCATTTCTTGTTAATCGGCTGCATTGCAGTGATGGATTTTCTCACAATAAGTCATCTGTATATTATTCAGATAAAACTACTAGTTTTGATACATAAATTGTTTGAAACTGTGACCATGGTAAGATTGGTATTGTTTTTAAACAATCTTTCATCTATGTCATCAAATATATGAACCCTACAATATGCATTCTAGAGTTCTCCTCTTTATTTTTTGGTGTGAATAGACAGATCTGCGCCTTTATGGATTTGCTGAATGACAGGAAAGTGATATAAACATTCTTCAATTCAGCCACCCCAGAGTCAGGACATTTTGGAGAAGAGATATGAATTACAAATGGCTTCAATAACAAGAATAAGGAGATAAAACACTAGTCTTCTAACTTACTTGGTATGCAATAGGAAGATTTGGACATGTTATCATCACTCTTAAGTCAGTCTCCTTGTTTCTAGATTCAGGTAATTCATAGTTTGCTAGACAGTTTTCTAGCCCTGGCTTCGTTTGTTCTGTTGTGGTTCATTTTGTTTTCTTTTTAATTTTTTATAAGAACATGATATTTAATTTCTTTTGTAGACTGCTTCCTTGTATGTACCTAGGCTAACACTAAGTGAACTGCTAATCTCCGCACATTCACATTTCCTGGAAGAAAGAAGCCATTAAGTGTTGTCACTTAGTGGCAGATGCAGAGCTGGGAATAAATAGCTGGGACTGAAAATTCAAAATATAGTTATCAAGAGTAGGGACTCTGGTTTTCTGTTTTTGACACTTTTTCCCCCAAAATTACCTTAGCTGTATCCACAGGGTTTGATATTCACAGATGTTTATGAAATAAATGATTATACATATAATTACAAGTGCCAATTGGCAGACACGTTAAAAACTGATGTCCACTAAGTTTTATCAGCTATTAAGTTATCTCACGATGATGTGATCCAACCTTTTCATGGCAGGTTCTGATCAATAACCAGTTCATGGACGCCCAACACATCGGTGGCAAATCCCAAACTGAACTAAGCTAACAGCATTTTAAATAAAAATTGTGATAACATCAGACGTTTCATTCATTCCATCTTATGTTTCCAAATGAAAAGTAATGTTAAATGTCTTTACAATAGGGGCGCCTGGGTGGCTCAGTTGGTTAAGAGACTGCCTTCGGCTCAGGTCATGATCCTGGAGTCCCCGGATCCAGTCCGGCATCGGGCTTCCTGCTCTGCGGGGGTCTTCTTCTCCGTCTGACCCTCCCCCCTCTCATGTGCTCTCTCTCATTCTCTCTCTCTCAAATAAATAAATAAAATCCTTAAAAAAAAAAGTCTTTACAACAAACACTTCCGCAGCAGGAAATTAAAGTTCAGAAAGTTATGTGACTTATTTAATAATACACATTTTGAAAATCACAGAACTGATAGCACTATTGTTCTTCCTGATCCTTCACTCAATACAATGGTTTTCTCTAACTTTATGAGTATAGAAGTACAGATTTGAGGACTAGACTTCTTGTGCTTGAATACCTATTCTACTGATTAGTAGTGGCATAAATTTAGATAATTTAAATTTAAATCTGTTTTAATCTCAGCCTTATTATGGGCAAAATGGAATGCAATATAGAATCCTTCTCTTTAAGAATTAAGAGATAATACCATAGCACGACACAATACAATATCTCTACAAAGATTAGCCTTAATAATTTTCTTACTATTATATTTATTAGCTATAAGTAGATTTTTCCCACCCAAACATTTTCAAGTAAAATGAATATTTATTTGAAAACTAACATGTCATTTAATTATACATTTTTTTAAAGTCTAGGAATAGTTTCAGTGACACAATATTTACAGTACGTCTGGATTGGACAATGCATACAATCCACCATTTATGAATTTCTTAAAACCTAGAACACACACATAACTATGGTAATTCTAATCATTCTAAGGCAATAGGTTCTTTGATTATTAATTTTTAAAGTTTCTTATGTTTTAATATAACATTTTTTTAAAAGTGTACTATAACATGGAATTTGATACATAAAACAATGTCTCCCATTTTTAAAAAAGTAAGCACAAAGATTAAAAGATAAAAACTTATTCTTTGGTATTTCCTGTCAACAATTTAATTCAATTGTGAAGGTAGATTTACAATTCAAGAGTATATCTAATCATGTGTGTTGTTTTATTGCACATTAAAAACAGGAGGGGAGGTGGGTGGGGGGATGGTGTAACTGGGTGATGGGGATTAAGGAGGGCACTGGATGTAATGAACACTGGGTATTGTTTGCAGTTGATGAATCACTAATTTCTACCTCTGAAACTAATAATAAAACGGGATAAAAATCATATTATCTTATATTCTGTTTGTATAAAATCTATGATTACACAGAATCCAATATCCTTTTAGATTCATTCTTTTATTTCTATCCACGCTTCAATGTGGCTTTCTCAGAAATAGCAAAGCTTCACCATTCCCATCTGTATGTATGTTAAATGCCTCATTGACCAATATTTCGGGCTGGTCCTTTTCTCAATTAGATCCGAAACATTAAAGCTGAACGACCCTGATTCTCATGTACATGCTACATGTGTAGCAAGTCAGACACAACGAGGATGATAAAAAGTTGTAGGAGATAGTATTCCAGACTATGAGAAACCCTTAATATGCGATGTCTCATCCAATATAACAACAACTAAAACGAGTAGACACTAGTATTATTTTGGAATTGCACATGAAGTAGCTGAAACGTGAGAAGATGATTTGTATCTGGAAAATCAAGGGGGAGAAACCAGGTACCAAGGAGGTAACATCAATCCCAAACCCTGTTTCTGGAAGTCAACTTCCAAAGTTCATATTAGTTCTCTCAGTTTTTTATCCCAACTATAATATTGATAGTGAGAAGATTGACATATTGACAAACAAAATAAAATAAATAATGGACTCTCAAAGTTATAGGCTACACTAAATGATTATCTTTCATGTAACTGATAAATGGATTCAAAAAAGTGAACTTTTTTTTTTGCTTTTCTGGATGGATCCATTCCCAGGCTTAGTTTGCCTACAAAATAGATTTCATGCAAATGGGAAATACATAATAAGTATATTTTTTAATAAATCTGTGAGTGCATTAAAACACATAAAATAACTGTAGTATTGTTGACTGAACATTAGCAGGTATCAGTAACTTGTAGCTACTACTGCTTTCATGTACTGAAATAATTTTTCCTAGGGGAAACGGATGAATAGAGGAGGTAAATGATGAAATCAAATACATCCATCTAATTTGGGGTTCGAGCAGGAAACAAATTTCAAGTTTCTTGGAAAATTCATCATATATTCTCCATAATTAATATTTGATAGAGAGACTTACATAAGTATAGAAAATGTACATTCTCAAAGGAAATTAAAGAAACAGATTAAACAAAGTAAATATTTTGAAATCTTTACGACTGGATTTATTTTTTGTTTGTAACAAAAATTACCAGTTAGAATATGGTAATAAATAATTGTAGGATAATAATGAAAATTGTCTGTATTTCAGATTGAAAATTTTATGCGAGAACAGTAAGACTACCATTATCCTTGGAATCACTGATATATGTTCTTCCAGATATCAATCTAAAATATAACCCAAAAGAAAATGAAAACACCTTATTTCCACAAAATATTTTTCATATTTTTTCAATGATTAAGAAGAAGTTATATCATGAAAGTGTTAAAATTACCACTATACAACACAATATAACAGCAAAATGGTATTAAAATGAGAGAAGCAAATCCATGTTTAAAAATTTATAAAATCTTTTTGACAAAGAGTAAAAGAAAAAAGTTTCGGTGTCATTGAGTGATATCCTCATATTTTAATTTCTCTGTTTCTCTATGGATGCTTTTCCATGGGTTATTACTCCGTAAGTCATTGAGATCTTGGGGATTTGGTCTGCGCTCCCACCCCCAACCTTCCTGGTGGCTACAGAGCTGAGTGCATGTCTCCTCCGTTTCACCTCGGGATAAAAATAGCTCAGCCACAGAGAGGAATGTGACCCGCGTGCTCTGGACCAACCGGGCTGACCTGCTGGAGATTCCAATAACACCTGGTGCCCGCCTTAATAGGCAGAGTCCTCAGCCACATCTCCACATTCCTGGGCACTTTCACAGCTTTTGCCACCACCCCGAGGTGCTGGACCTCTTCTTTACAACGTGAGCACCCGCCCCTCCACAGCCCAGTGAGATCTGGCCACCGCCTGGTTGTGAGTCTTGGGAATGTCACCAAACTTCCTCGAGCCTCGGTTTGCTCCTCTGACTGGGGCAGACTTATTATACGGACTCAGTGGTGTCCCTTAGGGAAAGTACACCTGGGGGCCTGGGCCTGCAGAGGCCTGCTAGAGGGGCTGTGGTTGTGCTCATTTATCATTGTCCTGCTCCTCACGAGGAATCCTCTGCCTCATCCCTCACTGTCACTATGGTCTCAAGCTGGGCTGTTTTGCCATTTGAAAGGGAGATTTGAGACTCCATCTGGGGTCCGTGTCCTGGGTGAAACCAGAGCAGGGATGCCTGGGGCTGAGCAGGGGGCCCAGGTGCACTCAGATATCTGTGATGGGGTGGTTGGGGCCCTTCCATTCATCAAGCATTCAGGAAGCCCCACTCAGTGCAGGCACTTCCCTAGGAGCTGACTGGCCCCTGCACAGAGCACACAGCACCCAAGGGCTCCAGACTAGTCGGGGGTCAGACAGTGACACTAGACATGATGAGAGGTGGCATCCACAGGACATATCATGTGGTGCCCCTCTGGACTCCTCGAGATATGGGGGCATACTCTCTACTTCTGATGAGCTCGGCAGAGCCCTGGAGCAGCGGGACATGTGAGTGAGCTTCGGCTACTACAGGAGGGAATTCCCTCCCCATGAGGGCAGCGAGGGGACTGTGAGATGGGGGGCTGCTGGACCCTCATCCCACACATCTGCGACTCCTGTTTTAGGAATCTGGGGAAAAGGAGAGCTGTGGGTGGGCTCTGGGCACTGTGGGAGAGCAGAGGGGGCTGG
>NC_058420.1:1054230-1058123 GCF_002201575.2 Neomonachus schauinslandi
CATTTGGCACTTCTTCGCTCATGAAAATTGCAGTAGCCTCCTTAAGCCGGGTGCCTCCCCTCTGCTATATCCTCAGCCATATGCCCCTCACACTCATCCCCACCCGCGGCACTCGGGCTCGGAAGCTGCAGCAGGTGCCACAGCGGGAGCTGGGCCCAGTTCTTGCGCTGGTTCCAGATCTCGCTCTGGGGCTGGTGCTGTAGCTCCCAGAAGAGAAAGCATCGTTGGCCTGATGGGCTTCCCACGTCCCTTCTAAAGAAAAGAAATTTTCCCACCACTCAATGCTGTCTGAGTCCATGAAGCCATCCCTGGGAGGTCTCCCCAGACTGCAGGCCATGGGGACAAGGATCTGGGACTACTCACTGTCCCGGCCGAACCACAGTCAATGGAGGCTAGCTCTGCATGGCCCAAGCTGTTCCCTCCACAGGGCCTCACCAGTCACCCCTGTCCTCCTTACCCCAGCATCTCTCTCGTTCTACTTGCCCCTCTGCCTCTCCCCCCTACTTCTTCTCTTTCCTCTCTCATAAATAAATAAAATCCCCCCGAAAAGTAAAAGATTGAGCATGAAGGTGGACATTTTGAGCCTTTTAGACCTGGCTAGGAACACTCTCCTGTATGTATATCTTTGTCACCTTCCCCCTTGTGCTCATGGCTGCAGAGGTACATGACCTCCCAGGGAGGGAGAAGGCCCACGGTGCAGGGACTCTGGGGTCCTGAGTGACCACAGGGAGGCGCTCCATCTCCCATCTGAACAGCCACTCAGCGCTGTCATGTGGGGCAATCCATGGTGACATGCTACCGAAACTTGGGGAGATATTTGGTAATTCAGCCTAACGAAATATACCTGCTAAATGTTGAAATCACCAAGTTAACTTCAATAGTTATCAGCCTAGTAGCTTTAAAAATAGCAAAGGGGCACCTGGCTTCCTCAGTCAGTAGGACACGTGGCGCTGGATCTCGGGGTGGTGAGTTTGAGCCCCACATCGAACACAGAGTTTACTTAAAACACAAAACAAAAGAAAACAAAAGCCCTTCCAAAGGACCCAAATCAATTAGGCTCCAACAATTGAGCTGGTCGGTGGTGGGATGGATCCTCTGGCCTGTTCATCAGCCCCTGTGCCCTGAGCACTCAGATGAGGCAGGTGCTTCTCAGCCACCCGGGTTCTCCCTCTAGGAGCTCAGGGTCTAGAGGGAAGATGGAAAAACATGAATGAAAAACGTGAATGAAAAGAGCAGTTGCTCCATAGGAAGAGAGCAGGGGCGACAGCTGGGTCCCGAGCTCCGGCAGGTGAGGGGTCTGACAAGGCCATGCTGAGGTGACATTGAGATTTCCTGAGGCAGGCCCAGGAGACACCCCAGCACAAATCCAAGTATATGCAGCCAGCAGAGGGCACCACGCTGCAGAGGAGTGGAGACCCAAGTTGATGTTGCCAGAGTGGAGGTTAGAAAGGAGGCCAGGGTGGCTGGAGGAAGCTGAGGAGGAGAGCAGAGAGGGAGAGGAGGAGGGGCAGGGCCTGGGGCAGGCGGACAGTCTCAGCGCCCTGCTCCTAGTGCTGGGTCACACCACATCTCCCCACACTTGGTGGCGTCGCCCACCAACACTCACTGGGTCACAGTCTCCGGGGATCAGGACCCCAGCAGTGCTCAGCTGGGGGCTCCTACCAGAGCCTCTCAGGAGGTTGGGCTGTTGACAACACCAAGGCAGGACCCGCCTCACTTAGAACCCGAGCTCTCTTAGGGGTGTTGGCAGGGTTCAGTCCACCTCGAAGGCCTGAGTTCTTCTGTCTGTTGTTGGCCCTCGGTGCTAGGCCACGTGCACATGCCTGCATCATGGTTCCACATAGGGGCTTGTTCCCCAGTGTGGGGATCTGAGAGAACACGGGTCAGGGTCAGCACGGGGCCAGGCACGGAGCTTTTATAACCGAATCTCGGAAGGGGCTTTGGGTCGTGTTGCCATGTTCTGTGGAATGGAAGTGAATCACTACGTCCAGATCACACTCCAGGGGAGGGGGTTACACAAGGATATGTACACAGGAGTTGGGGATCAGCGGGAGCCACTGAGGGGAGAAGGGGAGGACCCCTGCCGGGTCAGTGCCTTGCCCAGAATCAAGGACTGGTAAGAAGGCTGGACCAGGCACGAACCCAGCTCTTTGAATGTCCTCAAAGTTGGGGCCCTGGATGCACCTCACCATTCAGTGGGGGCTCTGGAAAAGGTCGTGTTGAAGTAAGTGGCTACAGACATGGAGATGGTGTGGGGGTGAAGGTGAGCATTGATACCCTGCAGGAGGCATTCCGGCACGTTCTTGTCTGAGGAGGAGCCAGGTCACGGCAACCCACTGAGTGGCCCCCCATCCACATCACACCCATTGGAAAGGAGGTAATGGCTCGCAGCGCAGGACAGGCAGACTCTAGGCCTAAGGGTGGATTCTGACGTTCAAGGGCCATGGCTCCACCACCTTCTTTAGGGTTTGCTCTGGAAGTTAGGAAGCCTAAGATCGTGGGAAGCTATTGCCCATCCCTCTGTCGGAGGGGCTGCCCTCTTCTGGGTCTCCAGAGTGTGAGCCCTGGTGTACACACATGCACAACATGCTGAGCGTCCACATGCTCACACGCACACACACACACAGACACCAGTAGGGACTGTGGGGTGGAATCTGACCAGTAGCGGACTCAGAGAAAGTGAGAAGAGGAAGAAAATGTGGTTGGAGGTATTTCCTACATGAGACACCACTCCTCCAGTTTCATAGATCTCATCCCACATATCCCTGGGACGTCTGGAGGAAGTCCATGCCGGAATACTGTGCACTGGACAGACCAGACACAGACCGTCCCTGACAAGCACAGTGGCTTAGGCAGGGTCAGACCAGGTAAGAGTGGAGAGTTGTGTCTGAAGCCGGGTGTGTTTCCAAGCTGGGGCCCTGGCTGCACCCAGACCCTCCCTGTGGGCTGTGGTGAGGGGTGCACTGTGTCACTGGGCACAGATGTCGCCTTGCATGCAGACCGGGGATGAGCAGCCGGCAGCCCAGAGCACTGTTGGTGGGGGTGTCAATCCGGGAGTGGACCCAGGTAGGGGATCCCAGGCAGTGAAGTCACTTCCTTGACCACAGACCCCGACAGAATTTGGAAGCCCCGTGACCAGGTACCCACATTCTACTGTAGTCCCGCATCAGGGTCACTTGACTGGAGACATCCGATCGTGAAAGGTGTTCTCTTGTTGTTTGCCTACTTCCCGGGGCTCTGGCTTCCTGAAATCCCAGGGTAAGGGCTTTTTCACCTGCTGCAGACATTGGCTCAAGGCTCGCCCCCGCTGCCTCAGGGCGTTTGGCAGGAGGGGCCATGAGGTAATACAGAGAAGGCCAGGCCAGGCCAAGCCACCTCCCTGAGCCCCCCCAGGGCAGCCCCATCCCCTCCTCTTGAGTTTCTGGGAAGGAGGCTGTTTGGGGAGGTCCTGCCCCTGGGCTGGAGGACGTTGCAGGGCAGCGGATGCCCTGGTGGTGCCTTCATGTTCACACCAACGTCATGGTGGAGAGGGTTGGGGGGGGCGGGCGATGAGGATCCCTGAGGGCCTCTCACATGTGCCAGAGTGAATTCAAGGCCCTGAGGCTGTGTCACGTTTCTCTCCGCGGTGGAGGGCTGTGCATCCTGTGGTGTGGTGAGTGTGTGGAATGGAGTCCCTGGGTCCGAGGCCCAGCAAAGGGAGCCGCACAGGGCTCTGAGGCCTCGTGCCTGGCCGCCTGGCAATCTCTACAGAGCTCCCAAAAGGAGACGGGGCAGGAGCTGGACGATGAGGGCCTCTGCGCTCCCTTCGTGAAGGACAGGAAGGTGCCCCACACTGGCAACAGAGTCCAGCGCTGGCTCAGGGTGAGTGCAGGTGCTGGGCTGACTCACCCCCC
>NC_058420.1:1058223-1086899 GCF_002201575.2 Neomonachus schauinslandi
TGAGAACATCTGTCAGCAAGAGAAGAAACACTATTCCCATGTTTATTCACAACCTTGGTAGATTTGGGAACTAGTTTCCTACTCTTAGATCCATAAATTGAAAATTGAAAGTCACAAATTTCTACTTAAACAAATTGTCAAATAAGCAATTAACTTTGTAATTGTATCTATTATAGAGAGCCACTTCTGATTCTTTTCATCATCCACAAATATTTTTGCATTGCTGACCTCCAATTTTGCTTGGAATTTTGAGTTAAACTTTTATTTTAAAAAAATGGTAGCTTTTATTTAAATGTATTAAGTAACTCATTTCAAGAGATGAAAATTAGAGTAATATAACTGAAATCACTGGATATAAAACATATGATTAATCCTTAACATTATCAGGCAACAATGAAATAATGTTTTAAAAAATAAAATTGTTGGGGTGCCTGGATGGCTGAATTGATGAAGCATCTGCCTTTGGCTCAGGTCATGATCCCAGGGTCCTGGCTGGTTCCCTGCATTTAGCTCTCTGCTCAGTGGGGAGCCTGCTTCTCCCAATCTGCTGTTCCCTCTGCTTGTGCACTCTCTCTCTCTAATAAGAAAATAAATAAATAAAATTAAAAAAATAAAAATAAAAATAAAAAATAATTATTTTATTTATTTTAATTTTCATTTTTTTTAAGATTTTATTTATTTATTTGACAGAGAGATACACAGTGAGAAAGGGAACACAAGCAGGGGGAGTGTGAGAGGGGAAGCAGGCTTCCCGCTGAGCAGGGAGCCCAAGGAGGGGCTCGAGCCCAGGACCCTGGGATCATGACCTGAGCTAAAGGCAGACGCTTAACAGCTGAGCTACCCAAGAGCCCCCCAAATAATGTTTTTAATAACCATCACTGTTGTGGGGTTATACAACTTACAAAATTTTAATTTAATTTAATTTTTAATTTTATTATTTTCATTTTTTCTTTTTCAGAGAGAGACAGAGGAAGAGGGAGAGAATCCATGCTGGGCATGGAGCCCAACACAAGGCTCTATCTCAGGACCTCGAGATCATGACCGGAGCCAAAATTAAGAGTCAGACACTTCACTGACTGAACCACCCAGGTGCCCTTAAATATTTTATTTTAATAGAACTGCATATATTTATCACCATGTATTTGCATTTTTGAAATACTTTCCCTATTTTACAACCTCTGATCATTCTAAACATATTGTTGAATATGATTATTGCTAAGCATAATGTAAAATTCTGATGATAAAATGAAGAAGAAATGTACATGTTTCCTACTCCAGTTAGGAATACAAATATCCTGGGGTGCTTGGGTGGCTCAGTTGGTTAAGTGTCTGACTTGGGGTCCTGGGATTGAACCCTGACTTGGGCTCTCTGATCAGCAGGGAGTCTGCTAGACCCTCCCCCTGTACCCTTCGCCCACTCCGCTCATCCCACCCCTTCGGCCCCTCCCACTGCTCATGCTCCCGCTCTCTCTCAAATAAAGAAATAAATAAATAAAATCTTAAAAGAAAAAAAGAATATAAGGATCCTGGAGGTCATGCTCTCTCAGGGAGAGGACACACTGGGCTACTACTTAAACTTGATTCTATGTTACTTCACCAAGATGACCCACAACCGCTTTGTCCTCATAGACTTGAGATGATTTAAAGTCAATATAAGACCAAATAAATCTCAAATGCATACTTCTATATTCTTTTTGCCCAATCACTTAAGTAATATCACTATAAGGTAGCCAGTTCAGAAGTATGCCTATAAAAATACAGGCATGTAAAAATGCAATTTAGTCTACATGATCATTGGAATGAAACACACACTTTACATATAATGTCTGAGAGTAGTGGCAGCTTTTACTTCTAAATGTGAGTTGTAGTAAACTCATCAAGGCACTACAATTTCTTCTAACTTACTTCAATGGAATCAGCAGCCTAAACAGTTACTGGATGGCTGAAGTGTTGTTCCTGTGAATGGTAGTTCTTTGCCTTCACAAAACCATGTCTTTGAATAAAAATAATAATAATAAAAATTTTTAAAAAGATCTAGTCTTGAAAGTATGCTTTCTACCAGATAAACAGACATATAAATTTTATTTCATTAAATAAAGCATTTCAAATTCATTTCCACTGATATATATTGCCTCATATAAAGTCCATTCTTCTAGGATATTTTACTTGAATTGAAATATTAATCAAGGAATAAAATATGGATGTGCAAAATTAGATATAAAAATGATTTCCTGCTACCGTTTTAGTGTAGTACTAAGAAAGTCACAGCAATTTCTTGAATATATTTTTAATAAAATTATATGACTTGAGGATCATCTATAGCAAATAGTTATATAGAAAGAATCATGTATACTCTTTTTTTTATGATGTATTCATTTATTTTATAGAAGCAAAAGCAACGTGCATGAGCCTGGGGGCTGGGGTAGAGAAAGAGAGGGAGGTTTGGTTTTGTTTTGTGTTTAAAGATTTTATTTAATTGAGAGAGTGTGAGAGACAGCACGAAATGGGGGAGGGTCAGAGGGAGAAGCACAGTGGATCCTGCGACCCTGGGATCATGACCTGAGCTGAAGGCAGTAGCTTAACCAGCTGAGCTACCCAGGCGCCTGAGAGGGAGAGTTTTAAGCAGTCTCCACACTGAGCTTAGGCTTGTGAGATTGAGCATTGCATTGGGTTCCATGCTGAGCATGGAGCCTACTTGGGATTCTCGCCGACCCCACCCTTCCCCCATGCCCCCGCTCATGGTGACTCTCTATCTCTCTCAAAAGAAAAAAAAAAAGAAAGAAAAGAAAAAATTTGAAAATTAGCCATTTAGAAAGTTCCGAGGCCTTTCCTGAAGGAGAGACGATACACTGACAGCCTAGAGAACCTAGTCCTTCTGTTTTGGCCAAGCCTGAGTGGCAGGGCTGGAATATGTTGTGAGAGTGGTAGACCAAAGGGACAAAAGAAAGATATGGATTGGACTGAATTCATTGATAGGAATATGCTCAGTTGGGAGTTGGTATTTAAAGGACGACCCTGAACACTTGCACATGGTGTTGATATTCTGGATGCTATATTGGGTCAATAAGGGCCAAATGTTGGGATTTCCTTGGGTATACCATTGAGGAAGGCAGGAAGAAATCAGGAAGCATAAGAATCAGGCATGTTGAAATGGTTCTGTGATGTGCCGTGTGCTCAGCCATCCCTAACCGTGCTTGCTGAAAGACACAGCCATCCATGCACTACCTTCATCAACACACTTACAGAGGCATGGGTACGGGAGGTACCAGTGTCCTCGAGGAGCTCTGGGGGAGTTGTCCTACACTGCAGGAGAAGATGGGAGGTGAGGAGTGGCAGGAAGTATGCTTCAACCAGCAGAGTCAAGGTGTGTGCAGTCACCCAGGAGCCACGGAGCCAGAATGGTAACCAGAGGACGGGAACCTCAAGGGTGTGTGCTGTTGGACAGTTGATCAGGTCTGTCCAGATTGAAATTGTTGGGCAATGTAGCAGAAAAAATAAATATCTAGATTGAGTAGTTACTATAGTGAAGAGTCATGGTCTCTTCCCCACCTATAAGCCCTAAGCCAGTGTGGGCCTCTGAGCCCCTAGAGTGAGGGAGAGACTGGAGCCCTTTGGGAAATGACCCTTCCACCTTCTCCATGTGTGCCATGCATCTCATCTCCCACCCCCAACTTTCCCCAAATGTCCCCCAAGACACAGATATTCACTGGTGGGACCAACTCTGGAAAAAAGGGAAACACTACCTTTTCTTGGAACTTTTATAGACTGATTCCGAACATATGTTGATGCCCAAAGACCAGGACTGTCACATGACCAGCCCAACAGTTGGAGTAGGGGCTTTGGAAGGTGTGGAAATAGAAGAAGCCTTGTCCTACATTTAACAGTTTGTTCACTGAGACCAGAGAGTCATCCTGTGCTCATTTCCCCAGGTCAAGAATGTGGAATGGAAATACTCATATTAGTACTGGTGCAATTCCCACTTTGGTTTCTGAACCTTGGTCTGATGTTTATGAGGAAAGAGGAGACCAAAGAGAGGCCTTTGGAACCATGCCCTTCCTCAGACTAAATCAGAGGCCATGCAGCATCCTTGGAGGGATGGGAGAGATTAGTAAGATTGTGAAGCTCTGCAGAGAGGCAGGGTGGGTTATTCCAACCATTGTTCATTTTACTAGGCTGGTCTACTGTGGATACCAGATGGGTCACGGAGACTCACCCTGACTTTCACAAACTTCATGAGATGAAGACACAACTGCATCTGTGATTCTGTCTCTGGATTGCCCTGTGGAGGCAAACTGCCAGGTGGAACTCTGCAGCCCACTGGGAACAAACCTTTTGCCCTGAGGTACTGCTTCTGAAGGAAGGTCTATGACCAGCAAAGTCAACAATACAAGCTTAGAGCCACATTAAATCATCACTGATGAAAGCAGGCTAGACAACTGTCAAGATGGGCCATCTCTTAAGAAAGGAGATTTGGTAAATATACTGAAAAATATCCTAGCCACAAAAGACAGCAGACACACAGACGTACTGAGCTGGTGAGTGGCTGAGGGGAGAATTGCCTGCATCACCTGTTGGTTTTAAATTATCGAGTACCTGGGCAGCCACGCACCCCAGTCACTATTTTGTCTATAACCTGTCTCATAGATTGAAGTGAATTCTCTTTCTTACCCCAACAGAGCTGAACTTGATTGGACATTCGGAAGCGGTCACTGAAAGGAAGTAGAAGACCCATGGCAATGATCCATGAGCAAAACTTCTCTGCTACCCCGGGACACCCATTCTCCTGTTGGCCACACAGCTTCTGCAGCAGAGCTCACTCTGCAGATGAAAATGGTCCTTAGGAGGTCGCACTGGCAGGTCACTTGGCTCAGAAGTCTCCCAGAGGAGCGAGGTCTGGTAAGCACAGCCAGTGGGCATCACCATTGCCGAGGCTACTGATGTATGCACACAGCAACACGGAGGGGCACAGAGAACACTCTGTGGTCCAAGGCCTGGGATACCACATGGAAAAGGGCAGCCTTGGTTTGCTCTCCCATCCCCCCAAATACCTCCTGCCTCCCTGGGGGATGGGCCAGGTGATGGGCTGTACATCTTCCTTCTGAAGAAGCACCCAGCCTTTGGATTTCATGGGTGACCTTCATTCTCTTTTTGTTTACGTGCTGACGGTGCTCTGAGGGAGCCCTTAGCAACCACCATTTGGGCAAAGAAAGGTCAGAGACTGACAATCACAGTTGGCCATGGGGAGGGGCAGGAAATGAGACACTGAGAAGAGGTGAGAGCTGGCCAGCAAATGTGTTACCCTGAGGAGGAGCATGCTAGAGAGAAACACAGGTTTCTCACCTGCTCCTCAGAACCATAGCACTAGGGTAGGTGCAAATTTCGGTTTCCTACGATTTCCTTAGTAGAGACAAGAGAAAAAGACATAATGAGATGAGAACACAGACCAAGGACCCCAGAGGACCTGGGTCCACCAAGTTCTCACATAGGATGTGAGGAATAGTTCACATAGTGCAAACCTCTAAATGGACTATCATAGACTCATAAAAATTATTTCAGTAAGCATGTATAATAGCAGGGAAAATTGAAAACATAAGAAAATGAATATATAGTGAAAAAAGAGAAGTAATTCTTTTTTTAAGTAAACTATTTTTTTGGTAGGCTGCATGCCCAAAGCAGGGTTTGAACTCACAACCTTGAGATCAAACCTGAGGTGAGATCAAGAGTCAGACACTTAACCAACTGAGCCACTCAGGTCCACCACCCTTTTTCTAAGGTGTTAAGTAAAATCTCTCTCTCTCCCTTTTTTTTTTTTTAAAGGAAACTCTACACCTAACATGGGGCTGAACTCAGGACCCAAGAACAAGAGTCACATGCTCTACAGACTGAGCCAACCAGTCCCCCTTACTAGTGGGACTTTTGTTGAGTAGTTCAACCAAGAGAACTATAATGCTATAATCCACATGAGAAAGGCAGGTGACTTTTCTTGTATATAAGGAATCTAAGGGAACTTGCTCACTATATTTGGGGCCAACAGTGTAAAGACGCCCTATACTCTAAATCCCTGGTTCTCGCATCGTACAACACAGCTTTCCCTTCCTTGTAATACCATGAACCCGGTCGGCACCCACCGTACACAATCACCGCCTTCGTGTTCAGAAACGCAAGGCCCCACGTTCACGCCGGGCTGTGGCAGTCTAACCGACCCAGATGGCCTTGAGCTGATTGTCTTTAGCTCTACAACAAGCAGAGCTCCGGCTATGCCAGGTACCACTAGTAGGGGAAAGGGAGCTGCCGGCCCAATGCGGCTCCAGACTCGTGAGGTTGCATATGCTTTCGCACTTGGGCAACTGGTGCACAGGGCAGAGGTGGGGCAGCAGTGCCCCCTGTCATCCAGGAGGCCAGGGGGAGGCCGCAGAGGTAGGCAGCGGAAGGACTGTCTGACTGCACTGTGGTCACCGTGCTGCTCCGGACTTCCTGCTGAGGCACCATGCTCCCCACGTGGATGTAATTCTGTGTAACGACACAAAGTTGTTGTGCAGACAGGACCTCTGTCTCATTGCATACTGTGGGGAGGGATCCTTTTACTTGATGTATAAAGAGAGACCCCAGTGAGCAGTGCTTAAGCGTAACTGCAGAACGTATTAAAAGCTCCCTTTTCTCCAGAATGGGGTCCATTCCCCTGAAAATGAAAGGACTATTTTCAGGCCACTGCAACTCTGGCAAACAGACAATCCCACTTCTGGTGGGTGCAGGGCACGTGGACACTGAGCGGGTGACAGAAGGGAGGCAGCCATTCTCCTATCCAATCCACGCCTCCAGGCACATCCTTGAGAGGGAGGAAGGCCAGTATTTCCCCTCTCTCTCATCCACAGTGGCGCAGGTGTCAAAGGATAGCCTTCTCCAGCATGGTTAGCAACGTCCTACAGTATCTGCTAACCGTCAGGAACTGGTTTCAGTCTTGAGCTGCATGAATTTCACCACCTGAAATGTGTGGCTGTGACATACTTAGAAAAACTACCCTTAGGGCCACAGCTTATTTGGATACTGTGCCAAGCAAGGGGATAAAAACTTTGGACAAATTAATGTGTCCCAGTTAGCGTAAACAAATGGAAGGAAGGAAGGAAGGAAGGAAGGAAGGAAGGAAGGAAGGAAGGAAGGAAGGAAGGAAGGGGCGTGGGTGGGAGGTAGGAGAGAGAGAAGGGAGGGAGAAAGAGAGAGAGAGAAAGGAAGGAAGAAGCGAAGAACGAAGGAAAGAAAGGAAAGAAAGAGGAAGGACGGGAGGGAGGGGCATGGGTGTGAGGTAGGAGAGAGAGAAGGGAGGGAGAAAGAGAGAAAAGAAAGAAGAAAGAAACAAAGAATGAAAGAAAGAAAGGAGGAAAGAAGAAGGAAGAGAGGGAGAGAGGGAGGGAGGGGAAGCAAAGGAAAGGAAAGGACAGGAAAGAAATCCAAGATGTATGCATAATATGATGCAGACAATCAGTATGGAGACATGCAGGTGATAGCCGGTTAGGTCTAGCAGGTAAAGACAGGAGAGGATATGGGGTGCTAAACCAGGAGAGACAAGTAGTGTGTGCCAAGAGTGTCTACACTGTCGGCCAGCAGTGTTGGGCTGCCCTGGTTTGCCAGGCCCGTTGGGCTTAGTCCGGTCCCCTGAACCTGCAGTGTTCCCGGGGTGGACAGAGCTCACTCCCCAAAACCCTTTCTGAGGTGGCAGCTTCAACCTGGCTCAGTCACTCCCCACTAAGACTGGCTGCCTGATGGGGTCCCGGGCTACCATAATCAAGGCTCTTGGGTGTCTCTTACTGGAGGAAATCTCAACCCATCCTGCACTGCCTTGCCTGACAGGGCAGTCCAGATTCCTCTAGGTGTGTCTTCAGGGGGAAGAATTGGCACATTTGTGCAGACTAGCACTTGTAATTAGGCCATGTCCTGGTCCCCCAGTAGCTCACTACTAGAACTCAGCCTGTCCCTACAGATGCCCTGGTTCAGATCCCAGGTTCCCCTGACCTGTGTCTCCCACACATGTGCAGTATGTACTCTGTTAGCTGGCCTTTGGCTCTTGGGGCCTGTTAGGCTCAGGCTGGTCCCCCAAAGCTGCAGAGCCTCCAGAGGGGACAGTGCCCAGTGCCCCCCAAATCTTCCTGAGGGCAGCTTTCAAGTGGGGACTACCAGTCCCTGTTTGGACTGACTGCCTGATAGTGGCCTTGGCTGACCAGTAAGCAAGTCTCTCAGTGAAGGAGACCCTAGCCAGGGGGCTGGGCTGATGCAGGCAGGGCACTACCATTTCCTCCAACTCGGCCTTCAGGGGGACCATGCCCACTTGTGCCGAGTAGAGCTTCCAGGTAGGCACAAACTTGGTCCTGCAAGAGCTGAATCCTGTGATCAGGACTCCCAGACCCTTGCCAGTTCCAGATCCCTCCCGATACTGGTCTGCACAGCTGCACATGCACAGCATGTAGTCCTTCTGCAGACCTTGGGCACTGGGGCCCTCCGGGCCTGGGGAGTTAGTGCTTGTCTCCAAATGCTTGCACAGTGTAGAAGATGGGAGAGCCCCCCACTCCCAATCATTCTGAGGCAGCAGGTGCCAATTGGTGGCCCTCAGGCATCAGTTGAAGCTGTTACCCCTGAGTCTGCATTGTGTGAAGGGAGGTCTCAGTTCCTGGATCCTCCAGGAGAAGATTCATGCAGGGTTCTGAGCCATGCTTGAATCGAGGCAGTCAGCAGGGATGTAGCAAGCACCAAACACCTAATTAAAGTGGAAGTCCACTCTCAAGGTGGGAGGATGGGAAAGTTCTGGGAGGTGGGACTGATGTAGGAAAGAATGTTAGGGGTCAAATCCAATGGCCAAGAAAGAATTCTTGAGACCTCTTTGGTGCAAAAGGTGGTTTTATGAAAGCTCAGGAAGAGCTGCACTGGGGTCATGAGGAGTGGCCCATTATATACTTTCAAGTTGGGAGAGGGTTAGGGATAGGGTAAGTCTCTAAGGAACTTTGGAAGCAAGGTTGCCAGGACCTTGAGGGGGTAGCTATTGTTGGGAAAAGGTCATTTGTTACCACCTAATAAAACCTGAGTCATGAGAACCTTCAGATGTATATCGGTGGGCCATCTGCTTCGGGTGTGATTACCAACACATATTTTGGGGGGTTTAGAGATAAAGAAAGTTTCCAAAGGAAGTTTTATATACTAAAGTTGGACCTACGGGATCTGGCAGTTGGGGGTGCTTTTGGGATAGGGTTGCCTTTCCCCCTTAGCAGAGTATCAATAGAGGCAGTTGAGTCCCTAGACGAATGTCTCTCTGCCTGTTTCAAGGGTTTATCAGTGGGCTGTAGGTATAAGGAAATTTAATAATTTTTCCTCTGCCTTTGTTCCCCACATCAGTGCTGGCCCCCGAGGTTGCTGTGGGATTAGATATCACAGGGTCTTTCAGGGCTGGAGTAGCTGTGAGGGACAGGGCTGTGCTCTCCAATAGAGGCTGCTTGGATCATGTGGGAGACTCCTCCCACAGGCTGGGAGGTGGAGTTTTTGACTCTACAAGATTTCTACCTGAGTAGAGCTCCTGGTTTCCTCCATCCCTGACTTGGTGGCAGGATCCATCCTTCCTGCAGCATTTCTAGGTGCCTGTTTGGAGACAGCCCTGCTCTGGCTGCGAGGTGAGCAAAGCCCAGGTCCTTGCACCATGGAGCCTCCACTGGAGGCCCGAGCACGGTGTGGTGCGGACACAGCCGGTGAGTTTCTTCCTACCATGGGGCCCAAGCAACCCAATGGAGAGGGACTTGTGGTGAGCAAGAATGGATGAAGACCCCTGAGAGAGGGAAATGTGTCACTTCAGCCTGAGAGGCCACCAGCTTCCCCTGGAGCTCACCTGCTTGCAGAGCAGCACAGAGTGGGTGGGAGGGCCTCCGGCCCCAGATTTGGGGAGCATTGTCCCCAGCTCATTCCCTGAGAATCACATTGAGGCAGCAGCTGCAAATCCTAATTTGGACTTGTAGCCTAATCGGGTCCAGGGCTCTTCCAGAACCAGGGAACCCAGAGGACTCTTCTGAGAAGAATCACCTTCCAGCCAACTAGCACCTCCCTGGGAATATATTCTAGTCCCTTCCAGCTGTGCCTTTGGGAAACTTATGCTCATTTCTGCAGGTTATGCCTTGAAGTTAGACATACCCCCTTATTTGTGTAGAGACGGAGCCTATGACCTGGACACTCGCCTTATTCCAGATCCCAGGCAACCCTGAACCGCTAGGCCCACAGGCACAGTCCATGCACAGTACGTCTGGACCGGTTGCCTGATTGGGGCCCAGGTGTCTCTCTTGCCAGACAGCCCAGCTCTCTCTTATTGGAGAAATTGCCAGCCAGTGGCCCTTCCTTGCCCTGGCTAGTCCAGTATCCTCCAGCTGTGCCTAAGGTGAGCCTAGGCTGTGTTGTGCATAGAAGGCATGTGACTGTACAAACCCCTTGTACCCCGAGTGCCAGCTCCTGGAACCAGCATCTGCAAACCGTTGCCCTGTTCCAGATCCCTGGGAACCCTGCACTGAGCAGCCCTGCATGTGCAGGGCACACTCCTTCAGCAGGTCTTGGGCAGCTGGGCCTGGCCCCAATCAACTGCCCAGTATGCTTGGTAGCGGGAGCCCAGCCCCAGAATCTTTGTGAGGTAGCGGTTTTATATTTTTATTTTTTCAGTTTAATCAATTGCTAAATTGAAGTATCATTGATACACATTATCTTCTAGTTTGAGGTGGATCAACATCAGAGTGATCCAGTAGTTTTATACATTACGAAATGATCCTTAGGGTAAGTCTAGTTAACATCCGTCATTTTACAAAGTGACTGGAATTATATTGACCATATTCCCTATGTGTATATTCCATCCCCATGGCCTGTTTATTTTATAACTCGAATTTGTACCGCTTAATCCCCTCACCTGTATCATCTGCCCCTGACCCCTTCTTCCCCCTCTGGTAACCAAAAGCTTGCTTCCTGCCTCTATGAGTCTGGTTCTGTTTTGTTTTGTTTCACTGTTTTGCTTTTTAGATTCCACATGTAAGTGAAATCCTAGTAGATTTATTTTTCTGTGATTCATTTCACTTAGCATAATACTCTTAGGTCCACCCAAGTTGTTGCAAATGTTAAGATTGCATTCATTTTTCCAGCTGCGTTATATTCCTTATGTATACATACCTCATCTTCTTTATACATTTATCAACAGCCACTTAGGGTTGCATCAGTATCTTGGTCCTTGTAAATAATGCTGCCAGAAACACAAGGATGTGTATATCTTTCCGGATGGGTCTTTCTTTGTTTTCTTCATGTATATACCCAGAAGTGGATTTGCTGGGTCATACAGTATTTCTATGTTTCATTTTTTGAGGACCTTCCATAGTGGCTACACCAATGCACATTCCCAGCAAGAGTGCACGAGGGTTCCATTTTCTCCACATCCTCGCCAACACTTGTTATTTTTTGTCTTTTTGGTAATAGCCACTCTGACAGGTAGGAAGTCATATCTCATTGTGGTTTTGATACCTGAGGATCAGTGATGTTGAACAGCTTTTCGGAAGCCTGTTGGCCACCTGTGTTTTCTTTGGGAAAGAGTCGATTCAAGTCTTCTACCCGTGTTTAAATCAGGTTATTTGTGGTTTTGGCATGAAGTTGTATAAGTTCGTTACATATTGTCAGTATTAACTCTCACTGGATGTACTTTTTGCATATGTTTTCTCCCATTCACTGGGTTGCCTTTTCCTTATGTTGTAGGTTTCCTTTGTTTTGCAAGAGCTGTTCAGTTTGCTATGAAGGCACTTGTTTATTTTAGCTTCTGTGGCCCTTGCCTGAGGGGACTGGTGCAAAAATTATATCGCTAAGACCAATGTCAGAGAGCTTCCTGACTATGTTTTCTTCTAGGAGTGTTATGGTTTCAGTCTTAACAGTCAAGTTTGTAATTGATTTTGAGTTTATTTTTGTGTATGCTGGAAGACAGTAGTCCAGTTTCATTCTTACGCATGTCCGGTCTTTCCAGCACCCTTTATTGAAGACACTGTCCTTCCCCCCTTGTATGGACTTGCCTCCTTTGTCATCAGTTGATGGCCCTTTATATGCATGGCTTCTCCTGGGCTCTCTGTTCGATTCCATTCACCTGTATGTCTGAGTGTCCTACTGTTTTGATTATTAGAGTTTCGTAGTAGAGTTTGAAATAAGGTAATGTGATACCTCTGTGGAGGCTGCAGTTTTCAACTGGCCAGAGTCAGAACCCATTTGGACCCACTCTGGATGGGGTCCCGGGCCTGACCAGCAGTAAAGGCTCCCCAGTGTGTCTTGCTGGAAGATGCCCTACCCAGCCTGTCTGGCTCTGTCCTGGCAAGATTGGTTTCTCTATCTCTGCCCTCAAGGGAAAACTGTGTAATTAGAGTTTGGAATGAGGCAGGTGGCCTTGTGCCCCCAGAAGCCTGCTCCGGTGACCAGCCTCTCCCGTTTCTTGCCCTGTTGATGCACAGCGTGTGCATGCGCAGTAAGAACCCCATCAGCCAGGCTTGGGCAGGCCTAGGTAGCTCAGGCTGCCTCCCAACCACCTGCATACCTTCCAGGGTAGAGGGAGTCAACCCCCCAAATTTTTTGGAAGCAGCTTTTAAGTGGTGACAGTCAGCCTGATGCGGTCCAAGGCTTCCCACACTCAGTATTCCCAGGTTTCTTATATGGGGCCGGGCTGCTTTTGTCAGTTGCCTGCTCCATCCTGGCAAAGCATTGCAGATACTCGTGGTTCTGCTGTAGGGGAAAAAATGAGCATTTGTGTAGCTTAGTGCTTGGAAGTCGGCGTATGTCGAGTACCCCGTCGATCTCATGGTTAATTTTGGTGTGTGGGCCCCACCACCCTGGTGACCGGGGACCAGACCCGGCTCCAGGGGCCTGCAGTGCCCTCAGTGCCTCGGGTGAGCTGAGAGGAGAGCGCTGCGCATGCGCCAGCTTGGGGCAGAGTAGCCAGTCATGTGGAACAGGACAAGCGTGGGGAGAGTTCGCCTGAATGCAGGGCTTGAGGTTCCTTGACTATGACCCTGTAGCATCCAGTCAGGACGAGAGTGACCTGGGGGCAGCGAGGAGAGGATCAGCAGTCAGCAGGACTGAGAGTCTAGACAGGCTTTGAAACACAATGGAGTCCCCCAACAGAAGGGGGATCCTGTGATGCCTTGGGTTCTTCCAGGTCAGAAGGCCATAGCGGGCCCCGTGATCCCAGGCCCACCCAGACTCGAGGGAGGGCCAGGCTGCACAGTGCAGGTCCTGACCCAGGCAGCCTGTTCTGGGCTCCCACAGTTGGGGCTCCCCCCAACCTCCTCAATGCTCCCCAAGGCCAGAGGTTGGGATGCAGGTGGTGGGAAGTAAGGTCTTCTCCTTGGGGAGACTCAGAGCCTCCTACTACGGCTTGATGAAGGGAGGGAAAGTTCTTCTCTACCCGCAAGGTCTTAGCAGGATTCAGAATTAAAATGGCATGAGTCAGATTAATAGGACAGTGATTGGGGGCCCACTAATGCAACTGAGACCCAAAGAAGGGACCGAGGCAGGCAGTTTTACCCATTTTAGACAAAGTGACAATAAATCTGTGAGGCACTGACAGGACAAAGAACCCTGAGCTTTGGGAGCTTGGATTAGTAAGGAAGTCTAGACAGAGTTTGGGCTGGAGCAGTACATGGTAAAAAGTAACAGGGGTTGTTTCTAAAGCTCTTTGGGCTCAAATTGCCCCAGCTCTGGTGATAAGGCAGTCTCTTCACGTCCTGCTTCAGAGAGGGTACCTGTTCCATGCGAGATGTATTTCCTGCTTTCAGGGGAAGGTCTAAGTGTCCTTGCACAGGCTGAGTCCTAAGTGACTTGCAAGGAAAATATTCAGTATGCCAGGGGCACCTGGCTGGCTCAGTCCGTGGAGTGTGGGACTCTGCATCTTGAGGTCATGAGTTTGAGACCCACGTAGGGTGTAGGGATTGCTTAAAACTAAAATCAGAAACACATCAATAATCAGCATACCAAAATGGCACATTTGGGGGGCAGCCTGTCCTTGGCCTCTACAATGAACTGGGGAGATTTCCTGGTCTGCACAGGATCCCTGGATTTGTCCGTGGGAGACTTGGGTGCGTTCTCCTTAGCTGTGTTCAAGCAAATGGGCAAACATGTGAGCAGACAGCAGCTCCTGTGCCCTTGTCCTGTCCCTGTCCTCCTTCCCCCATGCTCAGGACCAAGACTGGGGCTGTCTCTGCCCCTCTGCGCAGCTGTCCTGCTGTGGGCCCCCAAGGGAAGCTCACCCCTTCCAAGTTGATGTGTAAAGGATGGGTGGGGCCCACAGGCACACAGTGGGACCTCTTCAGGCCCTGCCTCTTTTTGCCTGTGGGACCCTGGGGGAAAGGTCATGGTAGAAGGGGGAGCTAGGAACTGGGTCCTGGCCCTAGCTCTGCCAGACTTGCTGCGTGGGCTTCGGGGTAGTCATTCATCCTACTGGCCGGGACTCTCTTTGCTTTCCTTTTCTTTTTTTTCCTCCTGAGTTTCACGGGAAGAATTAGCCACTGATGAGTTGCATGTAACAGCCAGTGCTCAGACACCAAGTGCCCTCCTTAATGCCCATCGTCCAGTTATCCTTCCCCCCCCACCCATCGCCCCTCCAGCAACCCTCAGTTTGTGTCCTAGAAGTCAGCCTCTCAGATGGTTTGCCTCCCTCTCATTTTCACCTGATTTCGTTTTTCCTTCCCTTCCCCTATGTTCATCTGTTATGTCTTTTCTTCACTAAGTGAGGAGGCTAGACTTGCTGGGCATTAGTCATTTCTAGGGCTGCCTCCAGGCTTGGCAGGAGCCTGGAGGGGGTTGGGGTTGCCCCAATACCACATGCCTCAGGGCTCCAGGGCCCTGTCTGCTCCCTCCCCCCAGACCCTTCACCCCATTTACCTGCAGCTTGCCCAGCAAGAGAGGTCAGGCTCCCTCTCCCACAGGGCGGATGGCTCCTGGGCCAAACCCCTTCCTGGCCACACCGCCTGCTGCCTCTTCCTGCACACCTCCCTCCCTCTGTCTTCCCTGTCCTCCTTCCCTCCATCTCAGCCCAGGACTCCCAGATGCTCTTCCATGGAGATTTCTGGATCTGGACTCCTGACCACAGGCCTCCTGACACCCCCGCCCCCACATTACACATTCTGTGTCTCCGGTGTATTGGGATGGCCATGGGTAAGTCAGACCACTGTCCCTTCGGGCTAGTCCACAGCAAGGCTGACCGCCATCTAGCTTGCTCATGGCCTTCAGCCACCAGCATCCCCTGTGTTCTCTGAGACAGACTGCTGGGGGCAGCTTGGACCCTGCCCCTGCCTCTATAGTGAGACCCCTACAGTAGGCCTGCTCCTTAGATCCCCACCTGCACTCCTCCCAAAGTAGAATGTCCTCGACATCCCATTTTACCTGCAGTCTTTGCTCAAACTCTCCTGACTTCTGGGAAACCTCGCCTTCCAAATAGAAAAATCCCGTGTTCCCCTTCCTGTTCCCTGGCTTCTCGTTTTCCAATCCCTCCTCTTCTCTGTCTCTCAGAACCTGGTGTTTGTCCTTCTTATGTCCCTGAGATTCCAGATCCTTCCAGACATTCCTGGCCAGTATCTCAGTATGTCCCTGTTGGTTTTCCTCTGCCTGTCAGGTCAGGAATCTATTCGTAACATTCAGTCCTTTATAGAAAATAAAGGGCTTTCGCACTCATCACCGTGTCGCTGTTCTAATGTCTGGCCTTTGGGTCCCACTCCCTCACCACTTATTTAACTCTTTGAGAGGGGGCTTCTCCTGTGCACTCAGCCTTGGGTGATAAGCTTTGCATAGGAGACATCTGATGAACAGATGTCTCTGTTCATATGTGACTGCCTTGGTCTTGATGGCACCACGCTTAGAAGGTTACTTCCTGTAATGAAGAGGCTGTGCAGCACAAGAGAGTGGAGAGAAGGAAAGAAGGGAGGGGGGAGGAGTGCCGGACAGGGATGTGGGGAGACCCCTGTGGGTGAGTAGCAGGGAGCATGCTGCCCCCTTGTGGCCCACCAGCGGCAGGACAGCCGGAGGCATTCCTGGGATCCCAATGCTCACAGTTTGTGCTCTCAAGACCCTTCCTTCCACGCTTGAAAAATTATTGAAGATATCAAAGAGCATTTCATTACGTGGGTTACATGTATTCATATCTACAATATTAGAATTTTTCAGGTTTAAAATACTTATTAATTCACTTAAAGTAGTATTGGCAAACCCATCTTAACACAGGTTTGTTTGTTTAATTTTAATTTTAGTAGAGATCATACAGCGCAAAATGGGTTTCTGTTGTAGAATTCAGAGATTCATCACGTCCATACAACCCCAGTGCTCATCACAACAATGCCCTCCTTAAAACCCATCCCCTATCTTACCTAACCCCCACCCACCTCCCTGCATCAACCCTCAGTTTGTCTCTATCCTTAGGAGTCTCTTGTGCCCTCTATCTTTCTCTCATTTATTTTTCTTTTCCCCCTTCCCATATGTTCATCTGTTTCATTCCTTAAATTCCACATACATCTTATATTGACACATGTTTAAAGTGAAAAATACTTATGTATTTTTAAAAAGCTAGTGAGAACTGGGTATTTACCCCAAAGATACAAAAGTAGGGATCTGAAGGGGTACGTGCACCCCGATGTTTATAGCAGCAATGTCCACAATAGCCAAACTGTGGAAAGAGCCAAGATGTCCATCGACAGATGAATGGATAAAGAAGAGGTGGTATATATATACAATGGAATATTATGCAGCCATCAAAAGGAAGGAGATCTTGCCATTTGCAACAACGGGGATGGAACTGGAGGGTATTATGTTGAGTGAAAGAAGTCAAACAGAGAAAGACATGTATCATATGATCTCACTGATATGAGGAATTCTTAATTGTAGGAAACAAACTGAGGGTTGCTGGAGTGGGGGGTGGGGTGGGAGGGATGGGGTGACTGGCTGATAGACACTGGGGAGGGTATGTGCTCTGGTAAGCGCTGTGAATTGTGCAAGACTGTTGAATCTCAGATCTGTACCTCTGAAACAAATAATGCAATATATGTTAAGAAAAAAAAGCGAAGAAGAAGAAGGTATCGGGAGAGGAAGAATGAAGCCGGGGAAATCGGAGGGGTAGACGAACCATGAGAGACGATGGACTCTGAAAAACAAACAGGGTTCTAGAGGGGAGGGGGGTGGGAGGATGGGTTATCCTGGTGGTGGGTATTGAGGAGGGCACATTCTACATGGAGCACTGGGTGTTAGGCACAAATAATGAATCATGGAACACTACATCTAAAACTAATGATGCAATGTATGGGGATTAACATAAGAATAAAAAATAAATAAATAAAAAGCTAGTGAGAAGAGTGATTTTTTTACATTTTTTGCACACCTCTTTCCATAGGTTGGCTATTGTGGACATTGCTGCTATAAACATCGGGGTGCATGTACCCCTTCGGATCCCTACTTTTGTATCTTTGGGGTAAATACCCAGTAGTGCAATTGCTGGAACATAGGGTAGCTCTATTTTCAACTTTTTGAGGAACCTCCATACTGTTTTCCAGAGTGGTTGCACCAGCTTGCATTCCCACCAACAGTGTAGGATGGTTCCCCTTTCTCCGCATCCCCGCCAACATCTGGCGTTTCCTGACTTGTTAATTTTAGCCATTCTGACTGGTGTGAGGTGGTATCTCATTGAGGTTTTGATTTGGATTTCCCTGATGCCGAGCGATATTGAGCACTTTTTCATGTGTCTGTTGGCCATTTGGATGTCTTCTTTGGAAAAATGTCTTTTCATGTCTTCTGCACATTTCTTGATTGGATTCTTTGTTCTTTGGGTGTGGAGTTTGATGAGTTCTTTATAGATTTTGGATACTAGCCCTTTATCTGATATGTCATTTGCAAATATCTTCTCCCATTCTGTTGGTTGTCTTTTGGTTTTGTTGACTGTTTCCTTTGCTTTGCAAAAGCTTTTTATCTTGATGATGTCCCAATAGTTCATTTTTGCCCTTGCTTCCCTTGCCTTTGGTATGTTTCTAGGAAGAAGTTGCTTCGGCTGAGGTCAAAGAGGTTGCTGCCTGTGTTCTCCTTTAGGATTTTGATGGACTCCTGTGTCACATTGAGGTCTTTCAACCATTTGGAGTCTATTTCTGTGTGTGGTGTAAGGAAATGGTCCAGTTTCATTCTTCTGCATGTGGCTATCCAATTTTCCCAACACCATTTGTTGAAGAGACTGTCTTTGTTCCATTGGACATTCTTTCCTGCTTTGTCAAAGATGAGTTGACCATAGAGTTGAGGGTCCATTTCTGGGCTCTCTATTCTGTTCCATTGATCTATGTGTCTGTTTTTGTGCCAGTACCATGCTGTCTTGATGATGACAGCTTTGTAATAGAGCTGGAAGTCCGGAACTGTAATGCCGCTGGCTTTGCTTTTCTTTTTCAACATTCCTCTGGCTATGCGGGGTCTTTTCTGATTCCATACAAATTTTAGCATTATTTGTTCCATTTCTTTGAAAAAGTGGATGGTATTTTGATGGGGATTGCATTGAATGTGTAGATTGCTCTAGGTAGCATTGACATCTTCACAATATTTGTTCTTCCAATCCATGAGCATGGAACGTTTTTCCATTTCTTTGTGTCTTCCTCAATTTCTTTCATGAGTATTTTATAGTTTTCTGAATACAGTTTCTGAGTACAGTTTCCTTTGTCTCTTTGGTTAGATTGATTCCTAGGTATCTTATGATTTTGGGTGCAATTGTAAATGGGATCAACTCCTTAATTTCTCTTTCTTCTGTCTTGTTGTTGGTGTATAGGAATGCCACTGACTTCTGTGCATTGATTTTATATCCTGCCACTTTACTGAATTCCTGTATGAGTTCTAGCAGTTTTGGGGTGGAGTCTTTTGGGTTTTCCACATAAAGTATCATATCATCTGCAAAGAGTGAGAGTTTGACTTCTTCTTTGCCAATTTGGATGCCTTTGATTTCTTTTTGTTGTCTGATTGCTGTGGCTAGGACTTCCAATACTATGTTGAATAGCAGTGGTGATAGTGGACATCCCTGCCGCGTTCCTGACCTTAGAGGGAAAGCTCTCAGTTTTTCCCCATTGAGAATGATATTCGCTGTAGGTTTTTCATAGATGGCTTTTATGATATTGAGGTATGTACCCTCTATCCCTATACTCTGAAGAGTTTTGATCAAGAAAGGATGCTGTACTTTGTCAAATGCTTTTTTTGCATCTATTGAGAGGATCATATGATTCTTGTTCTTTCTTTCGTTAATGTATTGTATCACATTGATTGATTTGCGGATGTTGAACCAACCTTGCAGCCCAGGGATAAATCCCACTTGGTCATGGTGAATAATCCTTTTAATGTACTGTTGGATCCTATTGGCTAGTATTTTGGTGAGAATTTTTGCATCCATGTTCATCAGGGATATTGGTCTGTAATTCTCCTTTTTGATGGGGTCTTTGTCTGGTTTTGGGATCAAGGTAATGCTGGCCTCATAAAACGAGTTTGGAAGTTTTCCTTCCATTTCTATTTTTTGGAACAGTTTCAGAAGAATAGGTATTAATTCTTCTTGAAATGTTTGGTAGAATTCCCCTGGGAAGCCATCTGGCCCTGGGCTTTTGTTTTTTGGGAGATTTTTGATGACTGCTTCAATTTCCTTAGTGGTTATAAGTCTGTTCAGGTTTTCTATTTCATCCTGGTTCAGTTTTGGTAGTTGATACATCTCTAGGAATGCGTCCATTTCCTCCAGGTTATCTAATTTGCTGGCATAGAGTTGCTCATAATATGTTCTTAGAATTGTTTGTATTTCTTTGGTGTTGGTTGTGATCTCTCCCCTTTCATTCATGATTTTGTTGATTTGGGTCATTTCTCTTCACTTTTTGATAAGTCTGGCCAGGGGTTTCTCAATCTTGTTAATTCTTTCAAGGAACCAGCTCCTAGTTTCGTTGATTTGTTCTACTGTTCTTTCTCCAGCTCCTTTAGGTGTAGGGTTAGGTTGTGTACTTGAGACCTTTCTTGTTTCTTGAGAAAGGCTTGTATTCCTATATACTTTCCTCTTAGGACTGCCTTTGCTGCATCCCAAAGATTTTGAACAGTTGTGTTTTCATTTTCATTGGTTTCCATGTATTTTTTTAATTCTTTAATTTCCTGGTTGACCCATTCATTCTTCAGTAGGATGCTCTTTAGCCTCCATGTATTTGAGTTCCTTCTGACTTTCCTCTTGTGATTGAGTTCTGGTTTCAAAGCATTGTGGTCTGAAAATAGGCAGGGAATGATCCCAATCTTTTGGTACCGGTTGAGACCTGATTTATGACCTAGGATGTGATCGATTCTGGAGAATGTTCCATGGGCACTAGAGAAGAATGTGTATTCCGTTGCTTTGGGTGGAATGTTCTGAATATGTCTGTGAAGTCCATTTGGTCCAGTGTGTCATTTTAAGTCTTCATTTCCTTGTTGATCTTTTGCTTAGACAATCTGTCCATTTCAGTGAGGGGGGTGTTAAAGTCCCCCACTATTATTGTATTGTTGTCGATGTGTTTCTTTGCTTTTGTTATTAATTGGCTTATATAATTGGCTGCTCCCATGTTAGGGGCATAGATATTTACAATTGTCAGATCTTCTTGTTGGATAGATCCTTTAAGTAGGATATAATGTCCTTCCTCATCTCCTATTACAGTTTTTGGTTTAAAATCTAATTTGCCTGTTAAAAGGATTGCCACCCCAGCTTTCTTTTGGTGTCCATTAGCATGGTAAATGGTTTTCCACCCCCTCACTTTCAATCTGGGGGTGTCTTTGGTTCTAAAATGAGTCTCTTGCAGACAGCATATCGATGGGTCTTGTTTTTTAATCCAGTTTGATAGCCTGTGTCTTTTGATTGGGGCATTTAGCCCATTTACATTCAGGGTAACTATTTAAAGATAGGAAGTTAGTGCCATTGTATTGCCTGTAAGGTGACTGTTACCGTATATTGTCTGTGTTCCTTTCTGGTCTGTGTTGCTTTTAGGGTCTCTCTTTGCTTAGAGGACCCCTTTCAATATTTCCTGTAGGGCTGGTTTTGTGTTTACAAATTCCTTTAGTTTTTGTTTGTCCTGGAAGCTTTTTATCTCTCCTTCTATTTTCAATGACAGCCTAGCTGGATATAGTACTCTTGGCTGCATATTTTTCTAATTTAGTGCTCTGAATATATCCTGCCAGTCCTTTCTGGCCTGCCAGGTCTCTGTGGATAGGTCTGTTGCCAATCTAATGTTTCTACCATTGTAGGTTACATATGTCTTCTCCCGAGCTGCTTTCAGGATTTTCTCTTTCTCTATGAGCCTTGTAAGTTTTACTATTAGACGTCGGGGTGTTGACCTATTTTTATTGATTTTGAGAGGGGTTCTCTGTGCTTCCTGGATTTTCATGCCTGTTTCCTGCCCCAAATTAGGGAAGTTCTCTGCTATAATTTGCTCCATTATACCTTCTGCCCCTCTCTCTCTTTCTTCTTCTTCCTGGATCCCAATTATTCTAATGTTGTTTTGTCTTATGGTATCGCTTATCTCTTGAATTCTGCCCTCGTGATCCAGTAGTTGTTTATCTCTCTTTTTCTCAGCTTCTTTATTTTCCATCATTTCATCTTCTATATTACTGATTCTCTCTTCTGCCTCATTTATTCTAGCAGTTAGCGCCCCCATTTTTTATTGTACCTCATTAATAGCCTTTTTGATTTCTACTTGGTTGGATTTTAGTTCTTTTACTTCTCCAGAAAGGGTTTCTCTAATAACTTCCATATTTTTTTCAAGCCCAGCTAGTATCTTTAAAGTGATGATTCTGAACTCTAGATCTGACATCGTACTAATGTCCGTATTGAGTAGGTCCTTGGCAGTCGGTACTACCTCTTGTTCTTTTTGTTGAGGTGATTTTTTCTGTCTTGTCATTTTGTGCAGAGGAGAATAGATTAATGAGAGAACAAAATGCTAGCAGAGTAACAACGTCCACAGAAAATATATTCTAAACAAATCAGAAAAGACCTGAAGCAGTGGGAAAAGAAAGGGAAACAGAGAAAAAGGAGAAAGAAAAAAAGAAAAAGAAAAAGATAAAGATAACAAAAACAAACAAAACAAAACAACAACAACAACAGCAAACAGAATGTGATCCAATATGATCAGGCTGGTATATATGTCAGTTCCACACACTGGATTTGGGGTGTATTTTGGTCTTTTAGGAGAAAGTGCCTCCCAAAATTTTAAAGAAAGAAAAACTTATATAAGTATAAAAATAAGGGTTGATATGATGAAGGGATGGAATATGACTGTAAAGATGGAAATTATAAAAAATTTTATAAAAGGAATTGATAAGAAGTTGTTTGAAAAAAGAAAGGAGAGGATTTAAAAAAAAAAAAGAAAAAAAAAGGGAGAGGATGTGATCAGGCAGGGGAATAGAAAACACCATATACTAGAGATTTAGGGTATATTTTAATCTGTTAGATAAAACTATCTCAAAATTTTAAAGAGAGAGCAACTTATATATATAAGCCAAAAATACGGGTAACTAGTATGAAAGGATAGAATATGACTCTAAAAATGAAAAATACAAATGTTTTTTTTAAAAAAAGGGATTGATAATATGTTGGTTGAAAAAGGGAAAAAGAAAAATTCAAAAAGAAAAAAAAGAAAGAAAGACAGTTAAAAAAAATTAACTTTGAAAGACTAAAGAATCATGGTAAAAAAGCGATGAATTCTATGTGCAGTATTCCCCTAGCGCTGGAGTTCTGCCGGTCTCATTGATTGGTAAACTTGGTCTTGGCTGGCTGTTCTCGCTGATCTTCTGGGGAGGGGCCTGTTGCCATGCTTCCCAAATGTCTCTGCTGGAGGCGGAATTGCCCCGCCCTTGCCCCCTCCCAGCTAAGTAATCTGCTCCGGTTTGCTCTCCGGGGCTTTTGTTCCCTGCGAGTTTTCTGTACAGCTTTGGAGGCGGAGAGTGAAAATGGTGGCCTCCCAATCTCCGCGCCGGAGAAGCCGAGAACTCGGGGCCCCGCTTCTCAGTGAGCCCCCAGAAAAAAGCCGTCAGTCACTCCCCTCTCCCCGGTCTCCGGCTGCACTCCGTGCTCACCGGGCCTGTGACCGCAGGTTTCTATCTCTGGCACCCGACCCCGGGTGGAGTT
Source organism: Neomonachus schauinslandi (assembly GCF_002201575.2). Taxonomy (NCBI): domain Eukaryota; kingdom Metazoa; phylum Chordata; class Mammalia; order Carnivora; family Phocidae; genus Neomonachus; species Neomonachus schauinslandi. The sequence goes on from NC_058420.1 coordinate 1,081,373, forward strand.
TCCAATCCCAGCAGATCCCTGCGGTGCACTCCCGCGCGGCTCCTCCCAGGGGAGGAAGGTGAGTCTCCCCAGATCGGCCGCTTGTTGGGTCCCTGCTGGAGGAGCAGTGGGCCGACTGTGCCGCGGATTATGGTTTATGGCAACCACGAGCTGAGAGCCCGCGTCTGGGCTCCGCCTCTGCAGCCGGCTTCCCTGCTCCGTTACCTGGGAGCTCTGCCACACTCAGCCACCCCTGGTCTTTCTGTGACTCCGAGGGTCCTGAGACCACACTGTCCTGGAGGGTTCCACCCCCAGCTTAGCCGCCAGAGTGACGTCCCTCGGCGGAGCAGAGTTTTAAAAGGTCTGATTTTGTGCTCCTCGGCTCTATCACTTGCCAGAAGCGGCCGAGGGAGGCCCCTCCCCCGCTGTCTATCCTCCCGAATATCGCCTCGTGTTCACTTCTCTGCACATCCTACCTTCCAGAAAGTGGTCGCTTTTCTGTTCAGAGAGTTGTTGCTATTCCTTTCTTCGATCTCCTGTTGGGTTTGTAGGTGTTCAGAATGGTTTGATCCCTATCCAGCTGATTTCCTGAGAGGAGAGGAAATCCAGGTCTCCTACTCCTCCGCCATCTTGCTCCGCCTCAAATACTTATGTATTTTTTAAAAGCTAGTGAGAAGAGTGGTTTTTTTACATTTTTTGCACACCTCTTTTTTTTTTTTTTTTACTTGTATTTTTTAGTTTTATTTAAATTCAGGTTAGCTAACATATAATGTATTGTTAATTTGGGGGGTAGAATTTAGTGATTCATCATTTGCATATAACACCCAGTGCTCATGACATCAAGGGACCTCCTTAATGCCCATCCACCAATTACCCCGTCCCCCCACCCACTTCCGTTCCCCTCCAGCAACCCTCAGTTTGTTCTCTGTAGGTAAGGGTCTCTGATCGTTTGTCTCCCTCTCTGTTTTTAGCCTATTTTATTTGTCCTTCCCTCCCCTAAGTTCATCAGTTCTGTATCTTAACTTCCTCATATGAGTGAAATCCGATGGTATTTGTCTTTCTCTGAATGACTTCATTCACGTAGCATAATACCCTCCAGTTCCATTCACAGTGTGGCAAGGGGCAAGATTTCCTTCCTGTTGATGGCTGAGGAATATCCATTGCGTATCTATACCAAGTCTTCTTGATCTATTCATCAGTCGATGGACATCAGGGCTCTTTCCATAGTTTGGCTCTTGTGGACATTGGTGCAGTAACATTGGGGTGCATGTGCCCGTTCTAATCACTACATTTCTGTCCTTTGGATACATACCTAGTAGTGCAATTGCTGGGTCATAGGGTAGTTCTAGTTTTAAGTTTCTGAGGAACCTTCATACTATTCCGAGTGGCGGCACCAGTCGACATTCCCACCTGCAGCGTAAGAGGGTTCCCTTTTCTCTGCATCCTCGCTAACATATGTTGTTTCCTGAGCTGTTCAGTTTAGCCATCTGACTGGTGTGAGGTGGTATCTCATTATGGTTTCGATTTGTAGTACTCTGATGAAGAGCGATATAGAGCATTGTTTTATGTGTCTGGTAGCCATTTATGTGTTCCTTGAGGATTTGTCTGTTCGTGTCTTCTGGCAATTTCTTGACTGGATTTTTTGGGATTTGGAGGTTGAGTTTGATGAGTTCTTCATAGATTTTGGAGACTAGACCTTTATCTGATAGGTGAGTTGCAAATGTCTTCTCCCATTGTGGAGGCTGCTTTTAGTTTTGTTGATTGTTTCTTCTGCTGTGCAAAGCTTTTTTCCCCCGAGGATACCCCAACGTTTCATGTTTGTTTTTGTTTCCCTTGCATTTGGAGACGTGTCTAGGAAGAAGTTGTTGTGGCCAAAGTCAAAGAGTTTGTTGTTTGTATTCTCCTCTAGGATTTTGGTGGATTCCTCGTTCACATTTAGGTCTTTCATGCATTTTGAGTTTATTTTTGTGTAAGGTGTAAGAAAGTGGTCCGGGTTCATTCTTCTGCATGTGGCTGTCTAATTTTCCCAACACCATCTGTTGAAGAGACTGTCTTTTTTTTCCATTGGCTATTCCTTCCCCCTTTGTCAAAGATTAGTTGACCGTAGAGTTGAGGGTCAATTCCTGGGTCCTCTATTCTGCTCCATTGATCTAGGTGTCTGGTTTGTGCGAGTTCCATACAGTCTTGGTGATGACAGCTTTGAAATGGAGCTTGAAGTCCGGAATTGTGATGCCTCCGGTGTTGGTTCTCTTTTTCAACACTCTGTGGGCCTTTGGGAGTCTTTTCTGGTTCTACACAAATTTTAGGATTGTTTGTTCCAGCTCCCTGAAAAATGTTGATGGTATTTAATAGGGATTGCTTTGAATGTGTAGATTCTTTGGGTAGCATTGGTATCTTCACAATATTTGTTCTTCCACTCCATGAGCATGGAATATTTTTCCGTTTCTTTGTGTCTTCCTCTACTTCTTTCCTAAGTGTTCTATAGTTTGCAGAGTATAGATCCTTTACCTCTTACGTTAGGTTCAATCCTAGGTATCCCTTGTTTTTCGGGGCAATTGTAAGTGGAATCAATTCCTTGATTTCTCTTTCTTCTGCCTCATGGTTAGTGTACAGGAATACAACTGCCTTTGTGCATTGGTTTGATATCCTGAGATTTTGCAGAATTGCTGTATCGGTTCTAGCAGTTTTTGGGTGGAGTCTTTTGGGTTTTCCACATAGAATACCTTGTCATCTGCAAAGATTGCGAGATTGACTTCTTTGTTGCCACTTTGGGTGCCTTTTATCGCTTTTTGTTCTCTGATTGCTGAGGGTAGGACTGCCAGTAGTATGTTGAACAACAGTGGTGAGAGTGGACATCCCTGTCGTGTTGCTGACCGTGGGGGAGAAGCTCTCTGTTTCTTTCTGATGGGGATGATATTTGCTTTCATGATATTGAGGTATTTTTTCTTTCCCTACATGGCGCATTGTTTTTATGAAGAAAGCATGCTGTATTTTGTCAAATGCATTTCCTGCGTCTGTTGAGAAGATCATATGGTTCTTGTCCTTTCTTTTATTAGTGTGGTGTATCCCATTGGATTGATTTACAGATGTGAACCACCCCTGCATCCCAGGAATAAGTCCCCCTTGGCTGTGGTGAATAATCCTTTGAATGTACTGTTGGATCCTATTAGCGATGATCTTGGGGAACAGGTTTGCATCCATGTTCATCTGGGATATTGGTCTGAAATTCTCCTTTATGGTGGTGTCTTTGTCTGGTTTTGGGATCAAGGTAATGCTGACCTCATAGAATGAGTCTGGAAGTTTTCCTTCCGTTTCTATTTGGTGGAACAGTTTCAGAAGAATGGGTATTAATTCTTCTTTAAATATTTGCTAGAATTCCCCTGGAAAGCCATCAGGCCCAAGACTGGTTTGTTGGGAGGGTTTTGATTCCGTTGCTTTGCTGGTTACGGGTCTGGTTTGGTTTTCTATTTCTTCCTGTTTCAGTTTTGGTAGCTTATAGATTTCTAGGAATGCATCCATTTCTTCCAGAGTATCTAATTTGTTGGCATTTCATTGCAAATAATATTCTCTTACGATTGTCTGTGTTTCTTCCATGTTGGTTGAGAGCTCTCCTTTTTCATTCACGTTTTTTTTGGGGGGGGGTCTTTCTCTTTTCTTATTGATAAGTCTGGCTAGGGTTTGATCCATCTTCCAAACTCTTTCAAAGAACCAGCTCTTAGTTTCATTGATCTGTTCTATTTTTTTTTTAAATTTCTATATCATTGATTTCCACTCTAAACTTTATTATTTCTCTTCACCTGCTGGATTTAGGCTTTATTTGCTGTTCTTTCTTTAGCTCCTTTAGGTTTAAGGTCAGGTCGTGTGTTGGAGAATATAACTTGTTTTTTGAGGAAGGCCTGTATTGCCGTATACTTCCTTTTAGGACCGCCTTTGCTGCATCCCGAAGGCTCTGAGTTGTCCCGCTTCCATTTTCATTTGCTTCCGTGTATTTTTTGATTCTTCTTTAATCTCCTGGTTCTCCATTCATTCTTCAGTAGGTTGCTCTTTAACCTCCACGTATTTGTGGTCCTTCCACATTTTTCTTGTGGTTAACTTCAAGATTCATAGCGCTGTGTTCTAAAGATATGCATGGTATGATGTCAATCTTTTGGTACAGTGAGACCTAATTTCTCACCCAGTATGTGATCTATTCTGGAGAATGTTCCATGTACACTCCAAAAGTATGTGTTTCCTGCTCTTTTAGGGGGCAGTGCTCTGAATATCTCTGTGCAGTCCCACTGGTCCCTTGTGTCATTCAAAGCCCTTGTTTCCTTGTTGATCTTCTGCTTAGATGATCCGTCCATTGCTGTGAGTGGGGTGTTAAAGTCCTCTACTAGTATTGTATTATTATCAATGAGTTTTTTAAATTTTGTTATTCATTGGTGTATATATTTGTCTGCTCCCAACTTAGGGACGTAAATACTTATAACTGTTAGATCTTTTGGTTGGATAGACCCTTTTATTATGATAGAGTGTCCTTCTTCATCTCTTATAATAGGCTTTGGTTTAAAATCTACTTTGTCTGGTATATAAAGATGGCCCCATCAGCTTTCTGTTCATGTCCATGAGTGTGATAAAGGATTCCCCATGCCCTCATTTTCAATCTGGATGTGTCTTTGGCTCCACAATGAGTTGCTTGTAAGCAGCATATTGATAGGTCTTCTTTCTTTTGTTTTTGTTTTTGTTTTTGTTTTTATTTTTGTTTTTTAATCCATGCTGATAGCCTGTGTCTTTTGATTGGAGCACTGAGTCCATTTACATCAGAGTAAATTATTGAAAGGCATGAATTCAGTGCCATTGATTTACCTGCAAAGGTGCTCTTTCTCTAGATGGTCTCTGTTCCTTTCTGGATTTTTGTTACCTTTGGGCTCTGTCTCCACTCAAAAGATCCCCCAAAATATTTCTTTTGGGGTTGGTTTAGTGTTCATAATCCTTAACTTTTTGTTTGTCCCGGAAATACTTTATCTCTCCTTCTACTCTGAATGATAGGCTCCCTGGATGAAGTGTTCTTGACTGCATACGATTCCCATTTAGCACATTGAATATATCATGCAGTGCTTTCTGGGCTGCCAGGTCTCTGGGGACACGTGTGCTGCTGGACTTATGTATCTATCCTTGTAGGTTAAGGCCCTCTTGTCCTGAGCTGTGTTCAGGATTTTCTCTTTATCATTGAAATTTGGAAGCTTGACTATTATATGACATGATGGTGACATATTTTTATTGATTTTAGAGGGTTTCTCTGTGCCTCCTGGACTTGAGTACATGTTTCCTTCTCCTGGGTAGGGAAGTCCTCAGCTCCAATTTATTGAAATAAACCTTCTCCCCCTCTGTCCCTCTCCTCATCTTCTGGGCCCCCTATTATCTGGATATTCTTTCACTTTAGGGAAGTACTGAGTTCTCAAAATCTCCCCTCATGATCCAATACTTTTCTTTCTCTCTTTTTCAGCTTCCTTATTTTCCATTAGTTTAGCTTGTATATCACTGACTTCCTCTTCTGGCTCATTCACTG
>NC_058420.1:1087399-1096858 GCF_002201575.2 Neomonachus schauinslandi
AAAACAAAAAGAAATAACAGGAATTCAAATTGGAAAAGAAGAAGTCAAACTCTCACTCTTAGCAGATGACATGATATCTTATGTGGAAGACCCCAAAGACTCCACCCCAAAATTGCTAGAACCGCTACAGGAATTCAGCAATGTGGCAGGATTTAAAATCAATGCAAAAAAATCATTTTCATTTCTATATACTAATAATGAGACTGAAGAAAGAGAAATTATGGAATTGATCCAATTTACAATTGCACCAAAACCCACAAGATAACTAGGAATAAACCTAGCCATGGAGGAAAAGGATCTGTACTCTAAAAACTACAAAATACTTATGAAAGAAATGAGGTAGACACAAAGAAATGGAAAAAATTCCCATGCTCATGGATTGGAAGAATATGCATTGTTAAAAAGTCTATGCTACCCAGAGCAGTCTACACATTCAATGGATTCCTTATCAAAATGCCACCAACACTTTTCGCGGAGCTGGAATAATTAATCCCAGATTTTGGATGGAACTGGTAAAGACCCCAAATAGCCAGAGGAATGTTGAAAAAGAAAATGAAAGGTGGTGGCATCACAATACCTGATTCAAGCTATATTACAAAGCTGTAATCAGCAGAACAGTATGGTTCTGAAACAAAAACAGACTCATACATCAGTGGAACAGAATAGAAAGCCCAGAAATGGATCCTCAACTCTATAGTCAAGTAACCTTCACAAAGCAAGAACCGATATATAATGGAAAAAAGTCTCTTCAACAAATGGTGTTGGGAAAATTGGACATGCCCATGCAGAGGAATGAAATTGGAGCATTTTCGGGCGCCTGGGTGGCTCAGTTGGTTAAGCGACTGCCTTCGGCTCAGGTCATGATCCTGGAGTCCCTGGATCGAGTCCCGCATTGGGCTCCCTACTCAGCGGGGAGTCTGCTTCTCCCTCTCCCGCTCCCCCCTCTTGTGCTATCTCACTCTCTCTCTCTCTCAAATGAATAAATAAAATCTTAAAAAAAAAGAAATTGGAGCATTTTCTTATACCATACATAAACATAAATTAAAAATGGGTGAAAGAGCTAAATGTGAGACAGGAATCCATCAAAATCCGGGAGGAGAACACACGCAGCAACCTCTTTGACCTCGGCTGCAGCAACTTCTTTCAAGACATGTCTCCAAAGGCAGGAGAAAGGAAAGCAAAAATGAACTATTGGGAATTCTTCAAGATAAAAATCTTTTGCACAACAAAGATAAGAGTCCACAAAACTAAAAGGCAACCTACAGAATGGTAGAAGATATTTGCAAATGATATGTCAGATAAGGGTCTCGTATACAAGTTGTATAAGGAACTTACCACTCGCAACACCCAGAAAACAAGGAGTCCAGTCAAGAAATGGGCAGAAGACATGAGCAGACATTTCTCCAAAGGAGACATACAATTGGAAAACAGACACATGAAAAAATGTTCCACATCACTTGTCATCAGGGAACTAGAAATGAAAACCACAGTGAAATACCACCTTACACCAGTCAGAAGGGCTAAAATTAACAAGTCAGGAAATAACAAATGTTGGCGAGGATGTAAAGAAAGGGGAAACCTCTTACATTGTTGGTGAAAATGCAAGCTGGTGCAGCCACTCTGGAAAACAGTATAGACGTTCCTCAAGAAGTTAAAAAGAGAGCTTCCCTACAACCCAGCAATTGTGCTACTAGGTATTTACCCCAAACACGCAAATGTAGTGATCCGAAGGGGCACCTGCACCCCAATGTTTGTAATAACAGTGTCCACAATAGTCAAACTATGGAAATAGTCGAGATGTCCATTGACGGATGAATGGATAAAGAAGATGTGATATATCTAAACAATAAATATTACTCAGCCATTGGAAAAGATGTGTACTTACCATTTACTGGAATGTGTTGTGCTAAATGAAATACTTTAATCAGACAAAGACAATTATCATATGGTTTCATTCATTTGTGGAATATAAGAAAGAGTGCAGAGGATCATAGGGGAAGGGATGGAATAACAGAATGGGAAGAAATCAGAGAGGAAGACAAACAATGAGAGACTAACTATGGGAGAGAAACTGACAGTTGTTGGAGGAGAGGTGGGTCGGGGGATGGGGTAATTGGGTGATGGGCATTAAGGAGGGCACATGATATGATGAGCACTGAGTGTTATATGCAACTGATGAATTACTGATCTCTACATCTGAAGATGTTGGCTAATTGATTTTAAATTTTAAAAATCTTATATTCATATTTTATTAGATTATTTGACTTTTTCTTAAAGATTTAAGTAATTTCTTTGCATTTTGTTATTTATGTACATTTTCCTAAATTTTTGTTTATATACTTTGCAAATATATTCCTCAGGCTATTTAAACTACAGAGATAAAAAATTCTGTTATGTCATTTTTGCGTTGATGTTTACGTTTTATATTACATATATTTGGGATGCTTATAAGTTATTATTCATTTCTTGTTAATGGGCTGGATTGCAGTGATTGATTTTCTCACAATAAGTCATCTGTATATTATTCAGATAAAACTGCTAGTTTTGATACATAAATTGTTGAAACTGTGACCATGGTAAGATTGGTATTGTTTTTAAACAATCTTTCATCTATGTCATCAAATATATGAACCCTACAATATGCATTCTAGAGTTCTCCTCTTTATTTTTTGGTGTGAATAGACAGATCTGCGCCTTTATGGATTTGCTGAATGACAGGAAAGTGATATAAACATTCTTCAATTCAGCCACCCCAGAGTCAGGACATTTTGGAGAAGAGATATGAATTACAAATGGCTTCAATAACAAGAATAAGGGGATAAAACACTAGTCTTCTAACTTACTTGGTATGCAATAGGAAGATTTGGACATGTTATCATCACTCTTAAGTCAGTCTCCTTGTTTCTAGATTCAGGTAATTCATAGTTTGCTAGACAGTTTTCTAGCACTGGCTTCGTTTGTTCTGTTGTGGTTCACTTTGTGTTTTTTTTTAATTTTTTTTATAAGAACATGATATTTAATTTCTTTCGTAGACTGCTTCTTTGTATGTACTTAGGCTAACACTAAGTGAACTGCTAATCTCCGCACATTCACATTTCCTGGAAGAAAGAAGCCATTAAGTGTTGTCACTTAGTGGCAGATGCAGAGCTGGGAATAAATAGCTGGGACTGAAAATTCAAAACATAGTTATCAAGAATAGGGACTCTGGTTTTCTGTTTTTTTTTTTTCTTTTTTTTTTAAAGATTTTTATTTATTTATTTGACAGAGAGAGACACAGTGAGAGAGGGAACACAAGCAGGGGGAGGGGAGAGGGAGAAGCAGGCTCCCCACAGAGCAGGGAGCCCGATGTGGGACTCGATCCCAGGACCCTAGGATCATGACCTGAGCCGAAGGCAGTCGCTCAACCGACTGAGCCACCCAGGCGTCCTGGTTTTCTGTTTTTGACACTTTTCCCCCCCAAATTACCTTAGCTGTATCCACAGGGTTTGATATTCACAGATGTTTATGAAATAAATGATTATACATATAATTACAAGTGCCAATTGGCACACACACGTTAAAAACTGATGTCCACTAAGTTTTATCAGCTATTAAGTTATCTCAGGATGATGCGATCAAACCTTTTCATGGCAGATTCTGATCAATAACCAGTTCATGGACGCCCAACACATCGGTGGCAAAGCCCAAACTGAACTCCATCCTCTGACTTCATTTGAGCTTTGCTTCCAACAAATTCCACTGAAGTAAGGTCAGAGCAGGTCTTATTTTCAAACTCACACGTCAGTCCCCATTCCCCCTATCTGCCCCTTGTCTCTTCCTCCATTGAATGAGGTCAGTTTCAAAATATGTGGGTAAACAACAGTAAGTCCTGAATTTGAAGAATTCAGCTGAGGGTCTTCAACCAGGGGAATGGGTTATTCCCATGGGATTCTTGGGTGGACTTTGAAGGAGAACATAAGGCGGAGGGACACCACTGAGTCATCCAGGTGTCCCAAACTCCACCAAAGCGAATCTCTCCCAGGTCAAGTCCCGTCGTGCTGACTGCTTATTTCAAGAGATTTGTGGAGATTAGCATGCAAAGTAGAAAAAAAGAAGGGGACAGTCTCGGAGTTTGCTGAATGACGTGATGGCCGATATATATGTGATGTGAAGGGGCAAAAAGAGGCGTCAGTAAAGGTTGCAGGGATTCAGAGCAAAGGGGATTGTTGCTGCCATCCATGGGCCAATATAAAGCATTGTGGTTCACTTTGTGCTCTATTCTTGTATTTGAAACTATCAGCTAATGCCCTTGCTTAAAACTACCTTTAGATATACTTTTTTTCTGATGATAAGTTACTTTAATTAAGATTTTGAAGGCCCTATGTCGATTTATGATTGAGGAAGAAATGACTTTAAGCTAACAGCATTTTAAATAAAAATTGTGATAACGTCAGACATTTCATTCATTCTATCTTATGTTTCCAATGAAAAGTCATGTTAAATGTCTTTACAACAAACACTTCCCCAGCAGGAAATTAAAGTTCAGAAAGTTATGTGACTTATTTAATAATGCACATTTTGAAAATTAGAGAACTGATAGTACTATTGCTCTCCCTGATCCTTCACTCAATACAATGGTTTTCTCTAACTTTATGAGTATAGAAGTACAGATTTAAGGACTAGACTTCTTGTGCTTGAATACCCATTCTACCGATTAGTAGTTGGGTAAATTTAGATAATTTTAATTTATATCTGTTTTAATCTCAGCCTTATTATGTGCAAAATGGAATGGAATATAGAATCCTTCTCTTTAAGGATTAAGAGATAATACCATAGCACGACACAATACAATATCTCTACAAAGATTAGCCTTAATAATTTTCTTACTATTATATTTATTAGCTATAAGTATATATTTCCCACCCAAACATTTTGAAGTGAAATGAATATTTATTTGAAAACTAACATGTCATTTAATTATACATTTTTTTAAAGTCTAGGAATAGTTTCAGTGACACAATATTTACAATACGTTTGGATTGGACAATGCATTCAATCCACCATTTATGAATTTCTTAAAACCTAGAACACACACATAACTATGGTAATTCGAATCATTCTAAGGTAACAGGTTCTTTGGTTATTTATTTTGAAAGTTTCTTATGTTTTAATATAACATTTTTTAAAAATTGTACTATAACTTGGAATTTATGATACATAAAACAATGTCTCCCATTTTAAAAAAAGTAAGCACAAAGATTAAAAGATAAAACTTATTCTTTGGTATTTCCTGTCAACAATTTAATTCAATTGTGAAGGTAGATTTACAATTCAAGAGTATATCTAATCATGTGTGTTGTTTTATTGCGCATTAAAAACAGGAGGGGAGGTGGGTGGGGGGATGGTGTAACTGGGTGATGGGCATTAAGGAGGGCACTTGATGTAATGAACACTGGGTTTTGTTTGCAGTTGATGAGTCACTAATTTCTACCTCTGAAACTAATATTAAAACAGGATAAAAATCATATACCTTCTATTCTGTTTGTATAAAATCTATGATTACACAGAATCCAATATCCTTTTAGATTCATTCTTTTATTTCTATCCACACTTCAATGTGGTTTTCTCAGAAATAGCAAAGCTTCACCATTCCCATCTGTATGTATGTTAAATGCCTCATTGACCATTATTTCGGGCTGGTCCTTTTCTCAATTAGATCCGAAACATTAAAGCTGAATGACCCTGATTCTCATGTACATGCTACATGTGTAGCAAGTCAGACACAACGAGGATGATAAAAAGTTGTAGAAGATAGTATTCCAGATATGAGAAACCCTTAATATGCGATGTCTCATCCAATATAACAACAACTAAAACGAGTAGACACTAGTATTATTTTGGAATTGCACATGAAGTAGCTGAAACGTGAGAAGATGATTTGTATCTGGAAAATCAAGGGGGAGAAACCAGGTACCAAGGAGGTAACATCAATCCCAAACCCTGTTTCTGGAAGTTAACTTCCACAGTTCATATTAGTTCTCTCAGTTTTTTATCCCAACTATAATATTGAGAGTGAGAAGGTTGACATATTAACAAACAAAATAAAATAAATAATGGACTCTCAAAGTCATAGGCTACACTAAATGATTATCTTTCATGTAACTGATAAATGGATTCAAAAAAGTGAACTAATTTTTATGCTTTTCTGGATGGATCCATTCCCAGGCTTGGTTCACCTACAAAATAGATCTCATTACAAATGGGAAATACAGAATAAGTATATTTTTAATAAATCTGTGAGTGCATTAAAACACATAAAATAACTGTAGAAATGTTGACTGAACCAAGGGAACACATGAACTCCTGTCCTCTCTACAGGTCAAGCTACATTAAGAACCCTCTCCGTAGGTTCCAGGTCATCCACAATTCTAGCAGGGAGAAGTGAGGAGGTGAAGTGCCATGAGCTTGTGCTTCAGTCAGAGCACAATTCTAAGATGTATTCCAACAACTGCAAGTTCTGTGAAGAAAAGCACATTCTTACATCCTCTGGGTCTCAAGTTTGTGTTTTAAAAGTATGTCCTTAAAAATGAATACAAATAAATAAAAACGAGTCATTAATTATGTGGCTGATGCAAGAAGAAAATAAGATTGTGTATAGTGAGTACTTAATTGAGCACTTGAAATTAGCAGGTATCAGTAAATAGTAGCTTCTCCTGCTTTCATGTACTCAAATAATTTTTCCTAGGGGAAACGGATGAATAGAGGAGGTAAATGATGAAATCAAATACATCCATCTAATTTGGGGTTCGAGCAGGAACCAAATTTCAAGTTTCTTGGAAAATTCATCATATATTCTGCATAATTAATATTTGGTAAAGAGACATACATAAGTATAGGAAATGTACATTCTCAGAGAAAATTAAAGAAACAGATTAAAAAAGTAATTATTTTGATATCTTTACGACTGGATTTATTTTTTCTTTGTAACATAAATTACCAGTTAGAATATGATAATAAATAATTGTAGGATAATAATGAAAATTGTCTGTATTTCAGTTTGAAAATTTTAAGCGAGAACAGTAAGACTACCATTATCTCTTGGAATCACTGATATATGTTCTTCCAGATCTCATTCTAAAATATAACCCAAAAGAAAATGAAAAACACCCTATTTCCACAAAATATTTTTCACCTTTTTTTCAATGAGTAAGAAGAAGTTATATCATGAAAGTGTTAAAATTACCACTATACAACACAATATAACAGCAAAATGGTATTAAATTGAGAGAAGCAAATCCATGTGTAAAAATTTATAAAATCTTTTTGACAAAGAGTAAAAGAAAAAAGTTTCAGTGTCATTGAGTGATATCCTCATATTTTAATTTCTCTGTTTTTCTATGGATGCTTTTCCATGGGTTATTACTCCTTAAAATTACAGAACTAAGTAGACAAAACCAAAAGCACTAGAGAACATGTTTTATGCACCCAGTTTCAAAGTCCTGCAACTCACCTGTTTCAGCAGAAGCCACCATAAAGAGGTGCCTAATGGTCCATAGCTCTGGCACCCAAATCGCTATTACGAATTCAGAAAGTGCTTCCGTTCTCATATAAAGTATGTGTCACCTGGCTAAAACCTAAGGAGTTCTGAGTTCATCTGGATGAAATGGAGGCCTTCCTGGAAACCAATAAGCTGCCAAGACTGAAACAGGAAGAAACTGACAACGTGAATAGGCCAACAACCAGTAACGAGATTGAAGCAGTGATCCAAAACCTCCCCAAAAACAAGAGTCCAGGGACTGATGGATTCCCTGGGGAATTCTAACAAACATTCAAAAAAATAATACCTATTCTCCTGACACTCTTTCAAAAAATAAGAAACAGAAGGAAAGCTTCCAGACTCATTCCATAAGGCCAGCATAACCTTAATCCCCAACCCAGGCAAAGACCCCATCAAAAAGGAAAGTTTCAGACCGATATCCCTGATGAATATGGATTCCAAAATCCTCAACAAAATCCGAGCTAATAGGATCCAACAATACATTAAAAGGATCAGCCACCACGACCAAGTGGGATTTATCCCTGGAATGCAAGGGTGGGTCAACATTCACAAGTCAATCAAAGTGACAGACACATTAATAAGAGGTCTATATAAATAAATAGAATATTGTTCACCTGAGATAAGCAGCCCCTAATATTCATAGTTGACCAGTTATTATAAGAATATCTTGGTATTGCTTGGAGCTGACCTTGTTGTTCCTCTATTAAGGATACACAAGATCACAGAAAGCCTTGGTGACCATACAAATGGAAAAATGGGGCAAAAAGATGTCTGCATTCTATTCACTGTACACTGTGGATATGTTGGTTTATATGGCAAAGTAAAGTCCAGGTTACAGATGGAATTAAGGTTGCTAATCACTTGACTTTAAAATAGGGAGATTATGCAGGATAGCAATGTGAACCCAAACTAGTCACGAGGGTATTTAAATGTGGGAGCAGGAAACTGAAGGAATCAGAGAAATGACAGTGTGAGGTTTCAGCTCAGTGTTGCTGACCTCAAAATTCAGGGAAGGAAGGCACCAGCCATGGAGCTCAGGAGATATCTAGAGAGTGAAAAGGCAAGGAAACTATTCTAGTCTAGATTTTCCAGAGGAAATGCAGCCTGACAATGACTAGATTTTAGCTCAGTGAGACCAATTTCAGACTTCTGACCCCATGAAGTGTAAGGAAATAAACTGGTGTTTTGAAAGCTAATAAGGGTAGAGTAATGTGTTCTATCAGCAATAGGAAACTAATACCATCAATATTGAATATTGAACACAGCAACTCTGTGACCATGATGGACCACGGCAAAAACAAGACCCTGCCCGATCCTGTGTGAACATAGACATAACACGAACATCACCCAAGTCAAAAAACTACTGAGCATTTCCCTTTCCTACAAATGAATGACTGTGGCTTTGTTACCAGTGACTGTGTTAGCCTTGCTCTGATAGGGTTCACCTATGTAAGAGTTATTAAGACAGCCAGTCATAGAATTCCTCATGCTTGCCTGAGCAAGCCTGGACATGCTTCTCTCAATTTAATACCAAAGCAAACCCCACTTCCTAAAAGCCTTGCACAATCACCTAACACAAACCTAAACATTATATATTCTTTCTATAATTTTCATCCTGAGCTGTCCTATGATTCCCCTAAGATGGGTGCTCCCCACACTACAATAATTAATAAACCCATTTTTAATTGGGTTTATTAATAGGCACAGCATAGGGAACATAGTCACTGATATTGTAATTCTGTTGTATGGCGACTGATGGTAACTGCACTTGCGGGGAGCATAGCAGCATAATATTTAAGCTTGTGGAATCTCAAGTTCTTGCACCTAAAACTAATGCAATATTACGTTTTGACTATACTGAAATAAAATTAAAACTAAATAAAGCCATCTCTTTCTTTTTATTCCCAGTTTATTTTTTATTA
>NC_058420.1:1096958-1112801 GCF_002201575.2 Neomonachus schauinslandi
GTTTATTAATAGGCACAGCATAGGGAACATAGTCACTGATATTGTAATTCTGTTGTATGGCGACTGATGGTAACTGCACTTGCGGTGAGCATAGCAGCATAATATTTAAGCTTGTGGAATCTCAAGTTATGGAATCTCAAGTTCTTGCACCTAAAACTAATGCAACATTACGTTTTGACTATACTGAAAAAATTAAAAATAAAAATAAATAAAGCCATCTCTTTCTTTTTATTCCCAGTTTATTTTTTATTATTAATTTTTCCATTCTACTATAGTTAATATACAGATCCCATGGTATCTGTTCTCACTGACCGGCATATTTCACTTAGCATAATACACTCAAGCTCCATCCATGTTGTTGCAAATGGCAAGATCTCGTTATTTTTTATGGCTGTATAATTTTCCGTTTTTGGTGTGTGTGTGTGTGTGTGTGTGTGTGTGTGTGTGTGTGTGTATGTTATAATATATATTATATATATATAAATACATATATATTTATATGGTTTATATGTATGTGCATGTGTGTTTACATACATACCACATCTTATTGATCTACTGATCAACAGATGGACCCTTGGGCTGCTTCTAGAATTTGGCAATTGTCAATAATGCTGCTGTAAACATAGGGGTGTATATATCCCTTTCAATTAGTGTTCTTGTATTCTTTGGGTAAATACCCAGGAGTGTGGTTATTGGCTTGTACGGTGGTTGTGTTTTTAACTTTTTGAGGAACCTCCATACTGTTTTCCACAGTGTCTAGACCAGCTTGTTTTCTCATCAATAGTGCAAGAGGGTTCCTTTTTCACATCCTCACAAACACTTGTTCTTTTGTTGTGTTGTTGTTGATTTTAGCCATTCTGACAGGTATGAGGTGGTATCTCATTATAGTTTGATTTGAGTCTCCCTGATGATGATGATATTGAGCATCTTTTCATGTGTCTGTGGGCCAATGGGATGTCTTCTTTGGACAAATGTTTGTTATGTCTTTGGTCCATTTTTAATTGGATGATTTGTTTATTGGGAGTTGAGCTGTGTAAGTTCTTTATATATTTTGGAAATTAACCCTTTATTGGATAGCTGTTCGCAAATACCTTCTCTGATTCTGGAGGTTGTCTTTAATTTTCGTTGATTGTTTCCTTTGCTGTACAGAAGCTTTGCATTTTGAGGTAGTCCCAGTAGTTTATATTTTATTGCCCGTGTTCAGGAGATCTATCTGGAAAAATACTGCTAGGGGCGCCTGGGTGGCTCAGTCCTTAAGCGTCTGCCTTTGGCTCAAGTCATGATCCCAGGGACTTGGGATTCAGCCTCACATCGGGCTCCTGGCTCAGCGGGAACCCTGCTTCTCCCTTTCCCACTCCCCCTGCTTGTGTTCCTGTTCTTGTTATCTCTTTCCCTCTCTCTGTCAAATCAATAAAAAAATCTTGAAAAAATAAACTTTTAGAAAAATGTTGCCACAGCTGATGTCAGAGACATTACTGCCTGTGCTTTCTTCTAGCATTTTTATGTTTTCAGGTCTCATATTTAGGTCTTTAATTCATTTTGAATTTATTTTTGTGTATGGCATAAGAAAGTGATCCAGTTCATTCTTTCCCATGTAGCTGACCAGTTTTCCCAGCACCATGGTTGAAGAAATGTTCTTTTGCCCACTGGACATTCTTTCCTGATTTTTTGAAGATTGATTGACTCTAAAATTGTGTTTGTTTATTTTTTTTCTATTATATTCTGTTGATCTATGTGTCTGTTTTTGTGCCAGTAACATACTGTCTTTAGTAAAAAGCAATATAATATAATTTAAATCTGGAAGGGTAATATTCCAGCTTTCAATTTCTTTTTCAAAACTATTCTGCCTATCAGGGTCTTTTCTGGTTCCATTTAATTTTAGGACTTTTGTTATAGTTCTGTGAAAAATATTATTGGAATTTTGATAGGATTGCATTACATGTATAGATTGCCTTGGGTAATACATTTAACAGTGTTTGTTCTCCAATCCATGAGCATGGAAAGCCATTTCATTTCTTTGTTTTGGTTTTAATTTCTTTCACTGTTTTATAGTTTTCAGAGTTTTCAGAGTAAAATTCTTTCACCTCTTTAGTTAGGTTTATTCCTAGGCATTTTATTGTTTTTAGTGCAACTGTAAATGGGATTGTTTTCTTAAATTCTCTTTCTGTTGCTTTATTATTAGTATGTAGAAATGCAATGAATTTCTCCACATTGATTTTGTATCTTGTGACTTTACTGAAGTAATTGTCAGTTCTAGTATTTTCTTGGTGTTTTTTTTTCAGGTTTTCTATATACAGTACCATGTTACCTGCTAATAGCAAAAGTTTTACTACTTCCTTACCAATTCAGATGCCTTTTATTTATTTTTGTTGTCTATTTGCTGTAGCTAAGACTTCTAGTTCTATGCTGAATAAAAGTGGTGAGGGTGGACATTGCTGTCTTGTTCCTGACCACAGAGGAAAAATCTCAGTTTTTCCTCATTGAGTATGGTGTTTTTGGTGGGGTTTCACATATAGCTTTTATGATGTCTCTATATATGTTACCTCTAAAGTTACTTTGTGGAAGGTTTTTATCATGAATGTATATTGTGCCTTGTCAAATGCTTTTTCTGTGTTTTTGAAATAATCATGTGATTTTTAACCTTTCTCTTACTGATGTTATGTATCATGTTAATTGACGGGTAAATACCGAACCATACTGGCATCCTCGGAATCAAATGATATTTTTAATGTATTGTTGGATTGTGTTTGCTAGTGTTTCATTAAGGATTTTTGCATCTATGTTTATCAGAGATATTAGCCTGTAGAGCACTTTTTTAGTGGTTTATTTATCTGATTTTAGTATCAGGGTAATGCTGGCCTCAGAGAATAAATTTGGAAGTTTTCCTTTTCTTCTATTTTGTGGAATTATTTGAACGGATTAGATGTAACAGTTTTTTTTTTTTTTTAACTTTTTGTTAGAATTTACCTGTGAAGCCAACTGGTCTTATAATTTTGTTTCTTGGGAGTTTTTTATATTACTGATTCAGTCAACTTGTTGAAATCAATCTATTCAAATTTTCTATTTCTTCCTGCTTCAGTTTTTGGTAGGTTATATGTTTCTAGGAATTTATCTATTTTTTTCTGTTTGGGCTAATTTGTCCACATGTTGCTGTTCATAATATTTTCTTATAATTGTATTTCTGTGGTTTTGGTTATTTCTCCTCTTTCATGTTTGATTTTTGTGTCCTTTCACTTTTTTTTTTTGTTGAAGAGGGTGGCTAGAACTTTGTCAATTTTTAAAAATATTAGAGAGAGTTTGTGAGAGAATGGGGGGAGGGGCAAAGGGAGAGGAAGAGAGAGAATCTCAAGCAGACTGCACACTGGGAGGGAAGCCCCACACGGGTCTCAGTCTCACAACCCTGAGATCATGACCTGAGCCAAAATCAAGAGTCAGACACTTACCCTATTGAGTCACCCAAGTGCCCCTAGAACTATCAATTTAGTTGAACTTTTCAAAGAACCAACTCCTGGTTTTGTTGATCTGTTCTATTGTTTATTCATTTTCTATATAATTCATTTATTTCTGCTCTAATCTTTACTGTTTCCTTCCTTCTGCTAGTTTGGGGTTTGTTTGAATTCTTTTTCTAGTTCCTTTAGGTGTAAAGTTAGGTGTTTATTTAAGATTTTTCTTACTTATTGAGGTAGGCCTGTATTGCTATAAACTGCCCTCTTAGAACATCTTTTGCTGGTGTATTTTGGACAGTATTGTCTTCATTTTCTTTTGTTTCTAAGGACTTTTTAAATTGTTCTTTGATTACTTGGTTGACCCATTCATTGTTTAGTAGCATGCTATTTAACCTCCATGTATTTTTGGACTTTCTGGAATTTTTCTTGTGTTTGGTTTTGTTTCTTTCTTTGTCTATTTTTCTTGTGTTTGATTTCTAGTTTTATGGCATTGTGGTCAAAAAAGATGCATGGTATAACTTTGATCTTTATGAATTTGTTGATGCTTTTTTTGTGGCCTAATATGTGATCTGTTCTGGAGAATATACCATGTGCACTTGAAAAGAATGTGTATTCTGCTGTTTTAGAATGGACTGCTCTGAATAATTCTGTTAAATCCATCTGGTGGAGTGTTCATTCAAAGCCATTGTTTCCTTGTTTGTTTATTTATTTATTTATTTATTTATTTATTTATTTATTTATTTATTTATTTATTTATTTATTTATTTATTTATTTATTTATTTATTTAGAGAGTGGGGCAGAGGGAGAGGGAGAGGGAGAATCTTCAGCAGGTTCCATGAGTGGAGCCTGACACGGGGGCTTCCTATCACAACCCTGAGATCATGCTCTGAGCCTAAATCAAGAGTCAGACACTTAACTGCCTGAGCCACCCAGAAGCCCCAACTTCTTGATTTCCTGTTCGGATGATCTGTCCATTGATGTAAGTGGAGTTTTAAAGTCCTCTATTCCTATTGTATTACTATGAATTAGTTTCTTAATGTTTCTTATTAAGTATTTTATAGATATGGGTGCTCTCATGTTGGGTGCACCTTTATAATTGTTATGTTTTGTCGTTGGATTATCCCCTTTACCATTATATAGTGCCCTTTTTTGTATCTTGTTACAATCTTCGTTTTCAAGTCTATTTCGTCCAGTATAAGTATTGCTACTCCAGCTTTCTTTTGACACTATTTTCATGATAGATGTTTCTGCATCCCTTTCCTTTCAATCTATAAGTATCTTTAGGGCTAAAATGAGTCTCTTATAGGCAGCATATAAATGGCTCTTGTTTTTCTTTTTTTTTTAATCCATTCTGACAGACTATGTCTTTTGACTGGAGCCATTACCCCATTTATATTCAAATTATTTGTATATGTATTTATTTATGTATTTATTAATAATTAAATACATATGTATATATTTTTATCACTTGTTTTGTGGATGCTTTTGTATTTTTTCTCTAATGCTTTCTTCTCTTGCTTTCTTTCATGGTTAAATGTGCAATAACACATTTTTGGTAACACAAATATTTTAAAAATTGCTTAACTATCATGAACTTAAATCATTTTCATATTTTTTCAACTAATACTTTTATAATTGGTAACTTTTTCAGTAAATAATTCTAACTATGAAACACATCTTTGGTATAATAATGTTAATAGTATCCCTTATCACAGTATTTTGGAATTATGAGCACATTACAAAAAGTGAAAAGGAAATACAAAAATCAATGACCTGATGATATAAGATGAATGTATTCAAAAAAGGAGTTATGGAAACTATTTGCAGGTTTTACACATACTTATAACACACAAATACACATACACAGTGTTATTGCCTATTGATCATAACCCATTCAAAAATCTTATATGCTTAATTAACAAAATGACATAATCTTAAATGGAAGTAGGCCTCCATACCATTTCCCTCAGCCAAGTAAAAGATCTAGACTATACCCTACCCTTATTCTCTCCAAAATATAATGATAAAAACTTCTCTTAATATAGTTCTTTTATATTTAGAGACTAGTACATGGATGTTCTGGGTATAATCTGAAACTTTACATGCAATACAACTTTCAGACTGTGGTTATTCAGCCACTTGCCTTCTTTTAGCTGACTTGTCTTTGATCGTCAGACACGTCAACCACAATTGATTGCCCATGAAGTTCTAGCAGTATTAAATATACTTTGAATTTATGTCAAATTGGGGCACCTGGGTGGCTCAGATGGTTAAACATCTGCCTTTGGCTCTCAGGTCATGATCTCAGGGTCCTGGGATTGAGCCCCACATTGGGCTCCCAGCTCAGCAGGGAGTCTGCTTCTCTTCCTCCCTCTGCCTCTCCTGTTTGTGCTCTCTCACTCTCTCTCAAATGAATAAATAAAATCTTTAAAAACTTCTGTCCAATTAGTATACATATGTACATATATATGTACATTTATATATATAAAGTGTGTAAAGTTTATATAAGTAAATAAAGTTTAAATTAACCTGTCAAATTAGAATATATATGTAAATATTATACAGATTTATTTATATAGCTACAAATAAATTTTACTATATGTATAAATAATAGATATTTTTCTTTACAAAAAGGACATAGTTCTTAGGCCTTTTGTTAAAAATATCCAAAACTAAATAGTTTTTCTCTCTCCTCTTATTTCAAAAGTTAATACTCTGCTAAGTATCGACAACATTACATGCTGTTTAAATTTTTCATAAATTTAAAGGACTCATTTTAGGCTACGTCACCTAGAATGGATTGTAAGTACATAAATAACAGTATTTTACTTGATAGATGTAGGAAAAGAGAAAAATGAGTGTTTAGCTTAGAACCACCTAAAAGGCATCCTGAATCTCCTTTCTACACAAAGTAAGATTTCCCTACCAACCAGCCTCTTCTTCTTCCTCCTCCTCCAATATCCCTAGTCAGTTCCCTGGATTGGGCGAAATTCTAAAGGAAAGTTCAATTGGCATTAATATAAAATAAATATATTTAGAACTAACAGCTTTCATACTATACTCACCAACATATGTAAACAAGTCCAGACTCCAATCCTAAAGGAGTCTAAGTAAATGCAGTTCCAGTGCATTAGTGATAATGGACTTTAATATGAGTTAAAAAAATTAAAATCACATCCACTTAAAGAGTGCTTTATGCCAAAATCAGAACATCTGTCAACAAGAGAAGAAACACTATTTCCATGTTTATTCACAACCTTGGTAGATTTGGGAACTAGTTTACTACTCTTAGATCCATAAATTGAAAGTCACGAATTTCTACTTAAACAAATTGTCAAATAAGCAATTAAATTTGTAATTGTATCTATTATAGAGAGCCACTTCTGATTCTTTTCATCATACACAAATATTTTTGCATTGCTGACCTCCAATTTTGCTTGGAATTTTGAGTTAAACTTTTATTTAAAAAAAAATGGTAGCTTTTATTTAAATGTATTAAGTAACTCATTTCAAGAGATGAAAATTAGAGAAATATAACTGAAATCACTGGATATAAAACATATGATTAATTCTTAACATTATCAGGCAACAATGAAATAATGTTTTAAAAAACAAAATTGTTGGGGTGCCTGGATGACTCAATTGATGGAGCATCTGCCTTTGGCTCAGGTCATGATCCCAGGGTCCTGGCTGGTGCCCTGCATTTAGCTCTCTGCTCAGTGGGGAGCCTGCTTCTCCCTCTCTGCTGCTCCCTCTGCTTGTGCACTCTCTCTCTCATAAGTAAATAAATAAATAAAATTTAAAAAATTAAAATTAAAAATAATTATCTTATTTATTTTAATTTTTATTTTTTTAAAGATTTTATTTATTTATTTGACAGAGAGATACACAGTGTGAAAGGGAACACAAGCAGGGGGAGTGTGAGAGGGGAAGCAGGCTTCCCACTGAGCAGGGAGCCCAACGAGGGGCTCGATCCCAGGACCCTGGGATCATGACCTGAACTAAAGGCAGACGCTTAACAACTGAGCTACCCGGGAGCCCCCCAAATAATGTTTTTAATAACCATCACTGTTGTGGGGTTATACAACTTACAAAATCTTAATTTAATTTAATTTTTAATTTTATTATTTTAATTTTTTTCTTTTTCAGAGAGAGACAGAGGAAGAGGGAGAGAATCCATGCTGGGCATGGAGCCCAACACAAGGCTCTATCTCAGGACCTCGAGATCATGACCGGAGCCAAAATTAAGAGTCAGACACTTCACTGACTGAACCACCCAGGTGCCCTTAAATATTTTATTTTAATAGAACTGCATATATTTATCACCATGTATTTGCATTTTTGAAATACTTTACCTATTTTACAACCTCTGATCATTCTAAACATATTGCTGAATATGAGTATTGCTAAGCATAATGTAAAATTCTGATGATAAAATGAGGAAGAAATGCACATGTTTCCTACTCCAGTTAGGAATACAAATATCCTGGGGTGCTTGGGTGCCTCAGTTGGTTAAGTGTCTGACTTGGGGTCCTGGGATTGAACCCTGACTTGGGCTCTCTGATCAGCAGGGAGTCTGCTAGTCCCTCCCCCTCTAACCCTTCACCCACTCCGCTCATCCCACCCCTTCGGCCCCTCCCACTGCTCGTGCTCCCTCTCTCTCTCAATTAAAGAAATAAATAAATAAAATCTTAAAAGAAAAAAAGAATATAAGGATCCTGGAGG
The DNA here is from genome assembly GCF_002201575.2 of Neomonachus schauinslandi. Taxonomy (NCBI): domain Eukaryota; kingdom Metazoa; phylum Chordata; class Mammalia; order Carnivora; family Phocidae; genus Neomonachus; species Neomonachus schauinslandi. The sequence goes on from NC_058420.1 coordinate 1,105,131, forward strand.
TCATGCTCTCTCAGGGAGAGGACACACTGGGCTACTACTTAATCTTGATTCTATGTTACTTCGCCAAGATGACCCACAACCGCTTTGTCCTCATAGACTTGAGATGATTGAAAGTCAATATAAGACCAGATAAATCTCAAATGCATACTTCTGTATTCTTTTTGCCAAATCACTTAAGTAATATCACTATAACCTAGCCAGTTCAGAAGTATGCCTATAAAAATATAGGCATGTAAAAATGCAATTTAGTCTACATCATCATTGGAATGAAACACACACTTTTACATATAATGTCTGAGACTAGTGGCAGGTTTTACTTCGAAATGTGAGTTGTGGTAAACTCATCAAGGCACTACAATTTCTTCTAACTTACTTCAATGGAATCAGCAGGCTAAACAGTTACTGGATGGCTGACGTGTTGTTCCTGTGAAGGGTAGTTCTTTGCCTTCACAAAACCATGTCTTTGATAAAAAATAATAATGATAATAATAAAATTTTTAAAAAAGATCTAGTCTTGAAAGTATGTTTTCTACCAGATAAACAGATATATAAATTTTATTTCATTAAATAAAGCATTTCAAATTCATTTCCACTGATATATATTGCCTCATATAAAGTCCATTCTTCTAGGATATTTTACTTGAATTGAAATATTAATCAAGGAATGAAATATGGATGTGCAAAATTAGATATAAAAATGATTTCCTGCTACCGTTTTAGTGTAGTACTAAGAAAGGCACACCAATTTCTTGAATATATTTTTAATAAAATTATATTACTTGAGGATCATCTATAGCAAAGAGTTATATAGAAAGAACCATGTATACTCTTCTTTTTTATGATCTATTCATTTATTTTATAGAAGGAAAAGCAACGTGCATGAGCCTGGGGGCTGGGGTAGAGAAAGAGAGGGAGGTTTGGTTTTGTTTTGTTTTTAAAGATTTTATTTAATTGAGAGAGAGTGAGAGACTGCACGAGATGGGGGAGGGTCAGAGGGAGAAGCACACTGGATCCTGGGACCCTGGGATCATGACCTGAGCTGAAGGCAGTCGCTTAACCAGCTGAGCCACCCAGGCGCCTGAGAGGGAGAGTTTTAAGCAGTCTCCACACTGAGCTCAGATCCTAGTGGGAGCTCCATCTCAAGACCTGAGATCCTGACCTGAGCTGAAACCAAGGGTTGTATGCTTAACTGACTGGGCCACCCAGGCGCCCAAACCACATGTATTCTTAATAATTAAGCTATTCAATGAGAGGCACTGCTGCAAAGAAACAGAACAATAAATTGAAAAAGAAAACTTTTAGAATCTATAATTTGAAACGTGTTAGCGACTATTACCACATGATGAATTTGTAAGATTGTTGTTATTTTTTTAAGTTAGACAATAGGCCTTCTATCATTAGTGTAAAAATTCAGTTGAAAGTAGAATTTAAACACAAAAGTAACTTTTTCAACCATAATGTAAGACTTTTAACATCTTAAATGAGCTCACTCACTGTCTAATCATGTTGAAACCTCATATATTGTTTGCATAAGAACTTTAGGGAAAATTTCATCTCTAGGGTACACTTAAGTGCATTGTCTTCGTTGCAGATGATTTTTGTTAGATCTGCTACCATCACACAAAAAAATAAAAATAAAGAGAGATCAGGGTGAATTCTCAAAATATATTTGTTCAAATGGAAAACAAAAAACAATCCAATAACTTTTAACTCATAGGTTTGCAAAAATATGACCTAATTCTATTTTACCTTTAAATATGTATAGAGACCAGAGGATGTACAAGAATCAGGAGATGTTTTGTGTTAAACATAGCAACACTTTTTTCCTAAAAATAGTGTGAAGAAGATGTACATGGTTATGGAGGTAGGAGCCTCACCTTTCTGAAAGTCCATAGGTTGAACACTAGTGTAACCAATCAGGGTTCTTTGTGCCCAAGTTCATAAACAAGAAGTTAGATAATGGTGTGGCACTCACTTAATATCATTCCATAGAATCAAGATCTATTAATCTTGGAATATTAAAGACACATTGAATTCTAACCAATCTCTGTAGGTAATTCAATGAGATAACAAAAGGCAAACCCATTGCTCAAGGAAAAGCAAACATACATTTATATATTAAAATATATTTATTATAAAATATATTTATGTACTTAACAGTAAATATTATTAAACATTTTTATATTTAATATAATATGAAATATAAAATATGTCAATTTTATTTATGAATAATGATTATATATAAATATAGACTGTATATGCGAGAACAAGGAACAAGATGAGGTAGGTTACAGTTTTGAGGAAATATACACATGCTTCTTCCAGCTTGATCTTAATGGGATGTAACTTCGTATTAAATAAGTACATATGTCTTATCTTCCTTTCTCCCAACTACAATATGCAATTTTAAAAAAATTGTAACATGTCCTATCACTTCCTCTAAAATACCTTATAACAATTTCATAAAACAAAACAAAACAGAAATCTAACAAACAAAATACCTCCTTGAAGGAGACAAGCATTAACAGTTTTAGACAAAAACATTGATACTTGAATCCAAACATCTGATTTTAAATTAAGGAGAAATCCCTTTGCTGTTTAGCACTTGCCTAAAACCAATCACTAAGGAAATATTTCTGGAATATTAAAGGGCAAATCTAGGTTTGAGAACTCCGGATCACGCACTGTTTTGGAAGATCTCCTTAAGGAAAAAAATAAAAACAAATACAAATACAAAATTCACAGATGTCTTTGGAAAGAGTCTATGCAAGTGAGAGGCTTCAAATATTCAGTTTCTTTAGCTCCAAATCTGCCTGTGATTTCAGTTGAATAAGTTTTGATCGTGTTTATCAATTCATTGTTTTTATTTTCACTTGCTGTTTTGTTAGAAAACTATATTAAGTGTATTATGTTAGAAGAAAAGTAAAGTATTTATGATCGTTATCCCTGCTGGAGCAGCCACCGGAGGGCTGGCTCAGCCCTGGGCACTCCCTGCGCTGGAACTTTCCTGCCTTGGGTGGCTCTGGACATGCGTGATTGTTTGCTTCCTTCCAGCTCTGCATTGCGTTCCAGCAGGCGTCTGCTTCCAGAAGCTCTCTCGTCATGGACTCCAGAGAAGGGACTGAGTACAAGGTCATGCTAAAGTAGAGAATTGGGCGTGTGGAACAGGTGCACAGATGAAGCCGGGAAGGCAGAGAAGTTCACGTATACTTTTTTGCTTTCCTATGTGTTTGTTACCACCGCCTGAGCATTTTTTTTTAACTGAAAGGCACAGGCAAGGCTTTGTGGTCGTGCTAGAAGAAAAAGCCTTATAAAGGCCAAAGGGAAGCTGTCCAGGAAGCTGCCCACTTTTGAGGTGCAGATCTCATGACAGGACTGTCTTGAGTGGAGGGGTGTGGGGAGAGGAAGGGTCACCTTTCCCCTCCTGTTCCGTGAGACCTGAGACAACCGGCTCCTCCCTCAGCCCAGGTCTGTGGGACTCCGACTGTTCCTCCCTGGAGACCTGGAGTCTTCCCCTTCCCTTTGCATGATTTCCCTGTGCAGGGTACCTGACCCCGAAAGCTGCCCAGCACGTCACCCAGGTGAAATGGCTCTGTGTGCTGACAGATCACACCCTCCGCACGGAGCAGCAAACAGACCTCAGTACCTCAGGCGTCTGGCCCCTGGGCATTGTAGGGGTCAAGGTCATCTTCCCAGGGCCCCAGACGCGCCCACAGAGCCACCCTGCTGAGCCCCTCTTCCATCCATCGCTGTGACCCCTGTGGACTCCTGCTTGGGCTACAGATTCGGTCCCTGCTCCTCGCAGCCCCCAGCCTGGGCCTCCGAGGGGCTGGGGCCTGCCCACTGCTGGGGACTTCAATCAGCCCTGAGGCCCACAGCAGCGCTGCCTGTCGGCTCCTCCGGGAACACGCATACCTCCCAAGTCAGCTACTGGAAGGGGGGTAGCTCCTTCCTGAGCTGTGTGGACCTAGAAGGAGCTTTGGTGAATAAGCTTCCCATTTAACGTTGGAAGCTCTAGAGTTTTTCATTCAAAATCAGTTAATTAACATATACTGTGTACATTAAGCAATTTTTACTACCAGTTGTTTTAAAAATACGTTTACCTAAAATAAAGAGCCTCCCGAGCCAAGAGAGCTCTTAAACTATTCTGAGCGATGACCCCGGTGACGGCCACTAAGGTCATCCTCCCTGTCATAGAGTCTTAGTCATGCAAAGTCTCCGCAGGTGTAGTGTTTGCCATCTGACCTTACAGTCTTTCCCCGCATTTTCTCGCAGGCACTCCAGTTATTCATTTTCTCCCCTTATGCTCACATTTTGACGTTCTCTCTCAGATCGTGTCATCTCTTGCTTAGTTTCTTTCTGGCGTTTTCCTCCTCTCGGCTTCCATTCTCACACAGCGCTGTCTGTGGGCTTGCTTTCACTACTTCACATTTCATTTACGAGGTGACCTTTCAATATGCTCTTCTTCTTCCCTGAGGCCTGTCCTTCCATGCCTGAGCTTCTCTAATTTTAATTTATGGTGTCATTCGATATCCTGTATCATTTTCTTAATGCTTTTTACTTTGTTTTTGAGCAAAGCCCATCAAAGTAGATGAAGTGTGTCGGGAAACGGTGCTTTCCTTCTGGGCAGTGGCCCTATTCTGCACTCCGTCCCCTTTTCCCCTACAGCCCCACTGTCTGGGATTCAACAGCAGGGCTCTCCTGTCAGGAAACTGGTTTTCTTGGATTTGTGGGAAGCCCTATGACTCAAAGAGACCTTCTAGCCTCACAGAGCTCTGTCTCCTATTGTTGCTGTGAAGTGCTCAAAACCAGGGCAGCTTGCTTCTGGAGTTGTTCCAGCTGTGTCCCCCACCCCTCCTTCGTAGGGCTCTGCTCTCTTGCTGCTTCTGCTGCAACTGTCCTTCTCACCTGGGTTCTGCTCTTTAATGTAGCGAGCAGCCTGCACAACTCAGAAGGGACACTGGCTTAATCTGCCCCAAATCTGTAGCCACGCCTGACATGGTTATCTATGCTCTGATTCATTGAACGTCAAAGCGATTTTCCATTATATGCATGTTTTTACATGATTGCATTTTAGAATTTCTTCTTGGCTTATTTTTAATTAGTATTTTATTCTTATACTTAATCATTTTAATTTTTATTTTAGTCATGGATTTTCTTTGATTTTTGTATTTATATTTGAGTTTTTTGATTTTAGAGTTGTCAATTTTCACTCCACTTATTTTATTTAAAAAAAAAAATAGAATAGATTTACTTACTTAACAAATACAATCTTCTCTACTAGGTTTTTGGAAAATAAAAGAGAAAAATAGAAGATGAAGGTCGCAGCTGAAAGAAACTTACAGTCTTAGGCAAACCTTATATATGACAATGTCAAAAGTATTGGTAAAAAGTCTACAAAGAGAGTTCTATGGAGGTGACAGTTCCTGATGAAGCTGATGAAGATTTCAGGTAAGAAACTCTAAGCCACGGATTTTATAGCTAGAAAACCTAATGTAGATGAAGTGTGTCAGGTAAGGGGCAACACGAGACTCTCCAAAAGAGAAGAAAGGGAGGGGAACACGAGACTCTCCAAAAGAGAAGAAAGGGAAGCATATTTGGCGTATGTGCAATGTCTGAATGTTATCGTATTATTTATTTTGGAGTTGTCTCTTTTCAGAAGTATATGGTTTTATTATGGCAATTTAGATTAGTGCTTACATGGCTGTGATTTTATTCCAGTTCTCTAGACTCCTAGTCACGTAAGTTCAGAATCAAGTACTTCATCAGCAATGGCTTTGGCGAGTATCTGGTGCTGGCTCCAGGCTCCCCCGTCGGATCCTGAGTATGTCACAGAGCCTCCAGGTAGCATCTTAAACGCCAAGTTTTGTGTTATTGAATTGGATGAGTTCTTCAATATTTTGGATATGAACCCTTTTTCTGTTACGTAGTTCGCAAACATTTTCTCCCACTCAGTATGTTGTCTTTTCAATGTGTTGATGATCGGTGATTTCCTTGGCTGTGCAGAAGCTTTTCAGTTTGGTGTAGTCCCCCTTTGCTTCTGGTGTTCAATCCAAAAATCAGTATCAAGAATGATATCAAGAAACATTCTTCCAAAAACATTGTGTGTTAAGGTGAACAAATGAATAGATATATTCTGACACCTCTGTGCTCCATACTTTTAATAGATTCTTTTCTGGCTCAGCGGGCACAGCACCTGACTTTTGATCTCAGAATCTTGAGTTCAAGCCCCGTTTTGGTCATGGAGCCCGTTAAAAAAAGGGGGGTTGTTAAGAGCATTCTGCCCCATTTTCATCTAGGCATTTTATGGGTGTAGCTCTTTTGTTGAGGTCTGCTACCTTTTGACGTCCTTTTTGTGGATGGGGTTGGACAGGCATCCAGTTGCATTCCTTTGCTTGTGGCTGCCTAGTGTTTCCAACACCACTTATTGTGCAGACTTTGCTCCCCTATTTTATATTCTTGGATTTTGTTGTAAATTAATTGATGAATTAATTGTCGATTTCTTTGGGGGCTTTGCAGTCTCTTCCATTGATCTGTGTGTCTGTCTGTATGTCAATACCATACCGTTTTGATTTCTACAACTTTGTAATACACTTTGACATCAGAAAGCATGATGCTTCCAGTTTTGTTCTTTCACAAGATGGCTTTGGCTACTCAGGGCTTTCTGTGGTACCCTTCACTTTGTAGGATTATTTGTTCTATTTCTGGAAATGCCATTACATGTTGGTAGGGTGAGCACTGAACGTTTAGATTGCTTTACATAATGTGGACCTTTTGATTACACATATCCTTGGGATCCATTAGCGTGGGAAGCCTTCTGACTTACTTCTGTCTTCCTCAAATTCTTTCACTAATGATTTATGGTTTTCAGTATACAGGTCTTTCACCTCTTGATGAAAATAATTCCTAAGGATTTTAGTCTTTTTCAGTGATTATAAATTAAAAATGATTTTCTTAATTTCTCTCTATGATAGCTTCTTATTGGTGTGTTGAGATGAAACCTCTTTTTATGTGTTGAATCTGTGTCCTTCAGCTTTACTGAATTCATCTGTTAGTTCTATGAGTATTTTTATAGAGTCATTAGGGGTTCAATATATCATATCCTGTTCCCCTAATAAGTGAAAAATTAATGGGGAATATAAATTGATGCCATGGAACTTAGAAGAAAGGATACAGATATGCTCAGTGATAGTTCTCAAATTCTCTAAAATGTTTTGTGATTAATGTAATCAAAGGAACCCATAAATATGGCTTGTTTTAATGTACTGTTTTCTTTAAGCCGGATGTACAGAGCTGTGGTGTGGACCAATTATTCCCAATACTTTCCCAACCTACACCCTGTGCGTTTTGGGAGGCCTCCATGGTTCTCTCTACTTTCTTCTGTTCTGGAACTCGGTGCTCAGAAAATACTTCTCGAAATAGTGCACTTGGGAAGAAGCCTATTTCTTCATAGATCTAGAAACACGGAATTGTACAGAATCGTTTTTGATCTCTCCGGGAGTCCTTGAAGATATCCCAGGTGGAATGTGGCTTGTTTCACGGACAGATCAGGGAGCCCCACAGCGCTCCTGCAGTGCCTCCTGTGGCCACCAGAGGGGGGTGTGTGCTCTCAACAAGGACCCTACTCTGAGACTCCACAGAAGACCCAAGTGAATCTCCTCTGGGACTTCC
>NC_058420.1:1113301-1149925 GCF_002201575.2 Neomonachus schauinslandi
GATCCCAACCTTTTGGTACCAGTTGAGATATGATTTTTGACCTAGGATGTGATCTATTAATTAGAATATTCCATGGGCACTAGAGAAGAATGTGTATTCTGTTGCTTTGGGATGGAATGTTCGGAATACATCTGTGAAGTCCTTTTGGTTCAGTGTGTCTTTTAAAGTCCTTATTTCCTTGTTGATCTTTTGTTTAAATGATCTGTCCATTTCAGTGTGGGGTGTGTGAAAGTCCCCCATTATTATAGTATTGTTGTTGATGTGTTTCTTTGCTTTTTTTATTAATTGGCTTATAAAATTGGCTGCTCCCATGTAAGGGGCATAGATATTTACAATAGTTAGATCTTCTTGTTGGAAAGACACTTCAACTATGATAGAGTGTCCTTCCTCATCTCTTCTTATAGTCTTTGGTTTAAAATCTGATTTGTCTGATATAAGGATTGCCACCTCAGCTTTATTTTGGTGTCCATTAGCATGGTAAATGATTTTCACCCCCTCACTTTCAATCTGGGGGTGTCTTTGGGTGTAAAATGAGTCTCTTGCAGACAGCATATCAATGGGTCTTTTTTTTTTTTAATCCAATCTGATAGCCTGTTTCTTTTGATTGGAGCATTTAGCCCATTTACATTCAGGATAACTACTGAAAGAAAGGAATTTAGTGCCATTGTATTGCCTATAAGGTGACTGTTACTCTATATTTTCTGTGTTCCTTTCTGGTCTATCTCACTTTTAGGCTCTCTCTTGGCTTAGAGGACCCCTTTCAATATTTCTTGTAGGGTTGGTTTTGTGTTTGCAAATTCCTTTAGTTTTTGTTTGTCCTGGAAGCTCTTTATCTCTCCTTCTATTTTCAATAATAAAACTAAAAAATACAAGTAAAAAAAAAAAAAGAGGTGTGCAAAAAATGTAAAAAAAAATCACTCTTCTCACTAGCTTTTTATTTATTTATTTATTTTATTCTTATGTTAATCCCCATACATTTCATCATTAGTTTTAGATGAAGTGTTCCATGATTCATTGTTTGTGCATAACACCCAGTGCTCCATGCAGAATGTGCCATCCTCAATACCCACCACCAGGCTAACCCATCCTCCCACCCCCCTTCCCTCTAGAACCCTCAGTTTGTTTTTCAGAGTCCATTGTCTCTCATGGTTCGTCTACCCCTCCGATTTCCCCCGCTTCCTTCTTCCCCTCCCGCTACCTACTTCTTCTTTTTTTTCCTTAACATATATTGCATTATTTGTTTCAGAGGTACAGATCTGAGATTCAACAGTCTTCACAATTCACAGCGCTTACCAGAACACATACCCTCCCCAGTGTCTATCACCCAGTCACCCCAACCCTCCCAACCCAACCCCCTACTCCAGCAAACCTACTGAGAGGATTTTTTATTTTATTTTATTTTATTTTATTTTATTTTTTTTATTTTATTTTATTTTTTTATTTTATTTTATTTATTTTATTTTATGTTATTTGTTTGACAGTGAGAGACACAGTGAGAGAGGGAACATAAGCAGGGCGAGTGGGAGAGGGAGAAGCAGGCTTCCCGTGGAGCAGGGTGCCTGATATGGAGGTGCCCCGAGAGTTTTAATTTTTGAGTGGGTATCAGATACTGTACAATGGATTTTATGTATTAATATGGAGTTGTGATTATTTTATAATTTAGTCTGTTGATATAATGAATTGCATTAAATGATTATGAAAGAAGGGGGAGAGATCACGACTAACACCAAGGAAATAGAAACAATTATTGGAAATTTTTATCAACAACTACATGCCAATAAACTGAGCAATCTGGATGAAATGGAGGCCTTCCTGGAGAACTATAAGCTGCCAAGACAGAAACAGGAAGAAACTGACACCCTCAATAGGCCAATAACCAGTAACGAGATTGAAGCCGTGATCCAAAACCTCCCCAAAAACAAGAGTCCAGGGCCTGATGGATTCCCTGGGGAATTCTATAAAATATTCAAAGAAGAAATAATACGTATTCTACTGAAGCTGTTTCAAAAAATAGAAACAAAAGGAAAACTTCCAAACTCATTGTATGAGGCCAGCATTACGTTAATCCCCAAACCATGCAAAGACCCCATCAAAAAGGAGAATTTCAGACCGATATCCCTGATGAATATGGATTCCAAAATCCTCAACAAAATCCTAGCTAATAGGATCCAACAATACATGGAAAGGATCATCCACCATGACCAAGTGGGATTTATCCCCGGGATGCAAGGGTGGTTCAACATTCGCAAATCAATCAATGTGATAGAACACATTAATAAGAGGAGGGAGAAGAACCATATGGTCCTCTCAATTGATGCAGAAAAAGCATTTGACAAAATACAACATCCTTTCCTGATTAAAACTCTCCAGAGTATAGGGATAGAGGGAACATTCCTCAAGTTCATAAAATCCATCTATGAAAAACCCACAGCGAATAGCATCCTCAATGGGGAAAAGCTGAGAGCCTTTCCCTTAAGATCAGGAACACGTCAAGGGTGCCCACTCTCACCACTGTTGTTCAACATAGTACTAGAAGTCCTAGCAACAGCAATCAGACAACAAAAAGAAATAAAAGGTATTCAAATTGGCAAAGAAGAAGTCAAACTCTCTCTTTTTGCAGACAACATGATACTTTATGTGGAAAACCCAAAAGACTCCACCCCCAAATTACTAGAACTCATCCAGCAATTCAGTAATGTGGCAGCATACAAAATCAATGCACAGAAATCAGTTGCTTTCTTATATACTAACCTTGCAACTGTAGAAAGAGAAATTAGAGAAACGATTCCATTTACAATAGCACCAAAAACCATAAGATACCTCGGAATAAACCTAACCAAAGAGGTAAAGGATCTATACTCTAGGAACTACAAAACACTCATGATTTTGGAATGTTAAATCGATCTTTCATACCAGGAATAGATCCACATCGTTGTGGTGTATAATTCTTTTTCTACATTGTTGCATTCAATGTGTAATAATTTTTTGAGGCGGTTTGCATCTATGTTCATAAGAGACACTGATGTGTAGTTTTTTTCTATCATTTCTATCATAATGGGGTAATGGTGATATCACAGAAGGAATCAGAAATGTTTCAGTTGCTTTTATACTCTGAGGAATTGTAGAAAATTAATTTAATCTGTTCCTTCAAAGTTTAATAAAATTTGCCAGGAAACCCACCTGGGCCTGCGTTTCTGTTTTGGGAGGTTATTAATTATTTATTCAATTTATTCAATAGACATAGACCTATTCATTTCGTCTATTCCTTCTTAATGACTTTTGGCAAATTGTGTCTTCCAAAGAATTTGCCCATTTCCACTAAAATATTAAATTTCTCACCATAGAGTAATTTATAATATTCTTTTACTATCCTTTTAATTTCAATGGGAGCAGTAATCATGTCCCCTCTTTTATTTCTGCTGTTAATAAATTGTGTCTACTCTCTCACCTTTTACTTAATTAGCCTGATTAGAGTTTTATTAATTTCATTAATTATTTTTGTAAGTATTTATTTAAATTCTACTCAGTTAACACAGAGTGTAATATTACTTTCAGGTGTACAATATACTGATTCAACACTTCCATAATTCACCAGGCGCTTATCCCAACAAGGGCACTCCTTAATCCCAATCACCTAATTTCAAAGCATATGTTATTTTTTTGCATTTTATTGATTTTCTCTATTGACTTCACGATTTCTCCTCTAATTTTTATTATTCCTATCTTCTTTTCTTCTTTTTCATTACAATGTATTTAATTTGATCTAGCATTTATATTTCCTGAGATGCGAATGTAAATTATTGATATTAGACTTTTCTTCCTTAATACATGCATTCAACACAACACATTTCCAAGTAAGCACTGTGCCTCTGCATCCCATAACATTCACTAAGTTTTGTTTTATTTTTATGTATTTCAACAGTTTAGGGGCAACCGGCTGGCTCAGTCAGAAGAGGATGTGGCTCTTGACCTTGGGGTGGTGAGATCAATCCCTATGTTGGTTGTAGAGATTATAAATAAGTAAACTTTAGAAAAATAAAATGTTTCTTGAGATTTATGTGTTTCCCCATGTTATTTAGACATGTGTTTAATCCCCACATATGATGGAATGTTTAATTTAGCTTTCTGACATTGATTTCTAGTTTCATTCCTCTATGTTCGGCCAACAGACACTATATGACTTCCATTACCTTTGTAAAGGTGTATTTTGCAGCTCAGAATATGATCTATTTTGGTGTATACTCCATATAAGTATGAAATAATGTGTGTGCTAATGATATTGGAATAAGTCTATACATGTTCATTATGTGCAAAGTTTTTTTTTAATTCCAAATTTTCATTTAAATTCTAGTTAGGTAACATATAGGGTGAAATTGATTTCAGGTGTAGAATTTAATGCTTCGTCACTTACATGTAACACCCATAGCTCATCACAACACATATATTCCAATAATGAATTTAGCACATCCCCCTCTAAATCTCTCCATCAACCCTCAGTTTGTTTACTATACTTAGCAGTTCCTTATGGTTTGCTTCCCTTTTGCTGTTGTTGATGTTGTTGTTGATATTTGTGTTGTATTTTAATACCCCTCTGTTTATCTGTTTTGTTTTTAAATTTCACATGTGAGTGACACCATATGGTATTTGCCTTTCTCTGACTGACATAATTTCATTAGCATAATACACTCATGTTCTGTTGACTTCATCGGAAATGGCAAGATTTCATTCTTTTGGTGAATGTGTTATGTAACATCTTTGCATATTTATCAGTTGATAGACATTTGGTCTCTTTCTATAATGTCACTATTGTTGATAATACTCCTACAAACATGAGGATGCATGTGCCCTTAGGAATAAGTATTTTTGTGTCCTTCAGCTAAATACCTAGCAGTACAATTGTTGTGTCATTGGGTAGTTCAATTTTTAACTTTTTGCCACACCTCCATACTGTTTTCCAGAGTAGCTGTGCCAGTTTGCATTCCCACAAAGAGTGTCAGGGCTTCCTCTAGCTCCACATCATCGCCAACATCTGTTGTTTCCTGTTTTGTTAATTTTAGCCATTCTGACCTTTGTGAGGGGGTATCGCATCTTGATTTTGACTTGCATTTACATGAAGTTGAATGCTGTTGTGAGTATTTTCATCTGTCTGTTAGCTCTCTGTATGTTTTCTTTGGAAGAATGTCTGTTCATATCTTCGGCCCATTTCTTCACTGGAAAATTAAATTTTGGGGTCCTGAGTTTGTTAAGTTCTTTATGGACTTTGGATGATAATTCTTCATCTGCTAAGACATTGGCAAATACCTTCTCCCATTCTGTAGGTTGCCATTAGTTGTACTGATTGTTTCTTTTAGGGTACAGAAGCTTTTACCTTGATGAACTCCCAATCGTTCCTTTTTGCTTTAGGTTCCTTGCCTCAGGAGACATATTTCATGATAAATTTCTATGACTCATGGCAAAGAAGTGACTGCTTCTGTTCTCCTCTAGGTTTTGGATGGTTTCCTGTCTTACATTTAGGTCTTTCAACTGTTTTGAATTTATTTTTGTGTATGGTTTAGGAAAATGGTCTAGTTTCATTCTTCTGCCATCATGCAATCCAGTTGTCCCAACATCATTTGTGGAAGAGACTGTCTTCTTTTTCCACCAGATATTTTCTTTCACGATGTGTTGAAGATTGGTCCAGGGTCCATTTCTTGGTTCTCTATTCTGTTCCATTGATCTATGTGTCTGTTTAAGCACCAGTACAATACTATTTCAATTACTGCAGCTTTGCAATAGAGCTTAAAATCTGGAAACGTAATTCTTCCAGATTTGTTTTTCTCTTTCAGAATTATTTTGGCTATCAGAGTCTTTTGTGGTTCTATACAAATTTTAGGATTACTTGTTCTAGTTCTGTGAAAAATGCTGCTCGTTTTTGAAAGGGACTGCAGTGAATGTATAGATTGGTCATGGTAGTATAGACATTTTAACAATATTCTTCCAATCCATTAGCATGGAGTGGTTTTCCATTTCTTTTTGTCCTCTTCAATTTCTTTAAGTGTTCTGTAGTTTTCAGTGTAGAAATCTCTACCTCTTTGGTTAGGTTTATTCCTAGGTATCTTGGGTTTGGTGCTATTGTAAATGAGACTGATTCCTTGATTTCTCTTTCTGCTCCTTCATTACTGGAAATGCAACAGATTTCTGTATATTGGTTTTATATCCGGCAACACTGATGAATATATTTATCAGCCCAGAAATTTGATGGTAGGGTCTTTTAAGTTTTATACATAGACTATCATGTCATCTGCATATACTGAAAGTTGAACATGTTTCTTGCCAATTTGGGTGTTCTGTATTTTGTTTTGTAATTTTCTTTTTGTTGCCTGATTGTTAAGTCTAGGATCTCCAGGACTATGTTAAATAATATTGGTGACAGTGGACTTCCCTGTCTTATTCCTGACTGTAATGGAAAAGCTCTCAGTTTTCCCATTTGGGGGATGATATTGGCCATGGGTCTTTATATATGGCTTTTGCTGTGTTGACTTTTGTTCCATCTATCCCAACTTTGTTGAAGGCTTTTACATAGAATGGATGCTCTACTTTTTCAAATGTTTTGTTTTGTTTTGTTTTCTGCACCTACTGAAAGGATCATATGGTTCTTACACTTTCTTTTATTAATTTGCTGTATCACTTCGATAGATTTCTGAATATTGACCACCCTTGCAGGCCAGGAATAAGTCTCACTTGCTCATGGTGAATAATTCTTTTAATGGACTGTTGGGTTTGATTTGCTAGTATCTTATTGAGAATATCTGCATGCATAGTCCTCAGGGGTAATGACCTGTTCTTTTTTTAGTTTAGTCTATTAGTTTTGGTGTCAGGGTAATGCTGCACTCATAGAATGAATTTGGAAGTTTTCCTTCTGTGTCTACTTTTTGGAACAGTTTGAGAAGAATAAGGTATTAACTTATTCTATAAATGTCTGGTAGAATTCCCCTAGGAAGCCATTTGGCCCTTGACTTTTGTTTTTTGGGACATTTCTGATTACTGAATCAACTTCTTTGTGGGTTTTGGATCTGTTCAAATTGCCTATTTCTTTCTATTTCAGTCTTGATAGTATGCATGTTTCTAAGAATTTATTCATTTCTTCCAGATTGACCAGTTTGTTGGCATATAAATGTTCATAACATTCTCTTAAAATTGTTTGTGTTTCTGTGGTGGTGTTTGTGATCTCTCCTCTTTCATTCATGATTTTGCTTCTTTGATTCCTTTCTCTTTCACATTTTGAGAATTCTGCCTTGGTGTTTATCTGTTTTATTAATTCTTTGAAAGAACCAGCTTAGTTTCACTGATCTGTTCTACTATTTTGTTTTCTTTTTCTCTATATCATATATCTGTGATCCAAACCTTTCCCTTCTTCTGCTTGCTATAGGCTTTATGTGCTGTTCCTTTTCTATGTCCTTTAGATATAAGTTTAGGTTGTGAATTT
The DNA here is from genome assembly GCF_002201575.2 of Neomonachus schauinslandi. NCBI lineage: Eukaryota > Metazoa > Chordata > Mammalia > Carnivora > Phocidae > Neomonachus > Neomonachus schauinslandi. The sequence goes on from NC_058420.1 coordinate 1,120,767, forward strand.
GAGGAGATGGAGGAATTTAACACAAGAGAAAGGAGGTAGTACTCGTAGCCACAGATTTAGTCAATAGAGATATAAGATATCTGAACTAGAACTCCAAACCAAGATTATAAAACTACTAGCTGGATTTGAAGAAAGCATAGAAGATGCAAGAGAATCCCTGACTGTAGACATAAAATTCTAAAATCTAGTCAGGTCGAAAATAAAAATGCTATTACTGAGATGCAGTCTCATGTGCAGGCCATAAAAATGAGGATGAATGAAACAGAAGAGGAAATCAGTGATACAGAAGAAAAGTTATGGAAATTAAGGAAGCTGAACATGCGTACTATCACGACTGAAATAGGAAAGACAACTATTAGATCATGAAGGTAGACATAGGGAACTCAGCAACTCCATAAGTGAAATAATATCTGTATTGCAGGAGTCCCAGAAGAGGAGTAGGCAAAGGGGGCAGAAGGTTTATTCGAACAAATTAAAGTTCAGAACTTCCTTAAAGCAAGAAAAGAAACAGGAATTCAAGCCTAGAGGCACAGAGAACTCCCCTCAAAATCAACAAAAAGAAGTGAACACCAAGACATACTGTAGTGAAACTTGCAAATTTCAAAGCTAAAGAGAAAATCCTAAAGCAGCTTGGGACAAGATGTTCTGAAACTACAAAGGTTGACAGATAAGGCTGGTAGCAGACCTGTCCACAGAGACCTGGCAGGGCAGAAAGGACTGGCATATTCAGTGTGCTACGTTGGAAAAATATGCAGCCAAGAATACTATATCCAGCTAGGCTGTCTTTCAGATAAACAAAATTAAAGGAATTCATGTACACCAACCCAGCCCTGCAAGAAATATTAAAGGGGACGACACATAGACCAGAAAGAGATCCCGAAAGTAACAAAGACCAGAAAGGAACAGAGAAAATCCACAGGTACAGCAACATTACAAATAACACAATGGCACTAAATTCATATTTTTCAATAATTACTATAAATATAAATGAATAAAATGGTCCAATCAAAAGACAGAAGGTGTCAGAATGGATTAAAAAAATGTTATACAAAAAAAAAAAAAGACTCATCAATATACTGCCTATAAGAGATTCATTTTAGATACAAAGACACCTCTAGATTTAAAAATGAGGGGGTGAGAACCAATTATCATGCTAATGGACATCAAAAGAAAGCTGGAATCTTATGCCAGAAGAAACAGATTTTAAAACAAAGATTAAAAGATATGTAGAAGGACAATATATCATCATAAAAGGGTCATCCAACCAGAAGATCTAACAAATGTAAATATTGATACCCATAACTTAGGAGCAGTCAAATGTATAAATCAATTAGTAATCACCTTAATGAATCTCACTGATAATAATACAATAATAGTGGTGGACATTAACACTCTACTCATAGCAAAGGATGAATTATCTAAGCAGAAGATAACCAAGGATACAAGGGCTTTGAATGACACACTGGACCAGCTGCACTTAATAGATATATTCAGAGCATTTCATCCTAAAGCAGCAGAAATTACATTCTTCTTGTGTACACATGGAACATTCTCCCGAATGGATTACATACTTGGTCATAAGTCAGGCTTCAGCTTCTTGAAAAAGTTTGAGATTCTGCCATGCATATTTTCAGACCACAAGGTGATGAAACTTGAAGTCAAACAGAAGAAAAAATAGAAGGACCACAAACACATGGAGGTTAAAAACGTCCTACTGAAGAATTAATGAGTCAAATACAATTAAAGAATTTTAAAAATACATGGAAGAAAATGGAAATACGGAAGAAAATGGAAATGAAAACATGACAGTCGAGAATAATTGGGATGCAGCAATGACAGTGCTTTGAGGGAAGTATATAGCAATACAGGCCACCCTCAAGAAACAAGAAAAGTATCAAATGCACAACCTAAGCTCACACCTAGAGAACATGGAGAAAAAATGAAAAATAAAGTCTAAATCCAGCAGGAAATGAGAAATAATAAAGATTAGAGCAGAAATCAATGATAAAGAAATTAAAACAAAACAAAAAAACCCAGGAGAACAGATCAATGAAATTAGGAGCTGGTTCTTTGAAAGAATTAATAAGATTGCTAAAGCTCAAGTAAGACTTATCAAAAGGAAAGGGAAAGGACCCAAATAAATAAACACCTAAATGAAAGAGGAGCGCTCACAACGAACACCCAATAAATGCAAACAGATATGAGAAAATATGACCAATTATATCTCCACAAATTGGGCAATCTGGAAGAAATGGATACATTCCTAGAAACATAAACTACTAAAACTGAATCAGGAAGTTATAGAACACCTGAACAGACCCCAAGCCAGTAAAAAGTATTCAATTAATAATCAAAAATCTCCCAACACACGAGTGCCCAGGGCCAGATGGCTTCCTAGGGAAATTCTACCAAACATTTAAAGAAGCATGAATACCTATATTTCTGAAACTATTACAAAAAATTGAAATGGAAGGAAAATACCAGACTCCTTCTATGAGGCCAGCATTACCTTGATCCCAAAACCAGACAAGGACCACCACTCTGTTTTCCCGGTTACCGTCAAAACCATAAGTTCACCCTGCCTGTGTCCAAGAGTTTTTAGCTCATGCATGGGACTGAGTTCCAAAACTCCAAATGTTCAGCATGGATTCATGTGGTTCCCCTCATGGAGGATCTCCCATGCTGCTGCCTTTTGCCACCCTATGTCAGGAAAGCAATCGCACAACCATGACTCGGTTAGCAGTTTATGCAATACAAAGCAGAAAGCTGGCAGCTAGACTCACTGTTCTCAGGCAGGGTTCCCTTTCCTAAAGCTGGGTCGTAAGGTAGCTCTATTTTTAACTTTTAGAAGTGTGGGAACTCTGTCACACTGAGGCACCTCCCATTTTCATGAGACTCCAGGGATCCTGAGACCACTCTGTCACACCCAGGATTCCACCTGGCTTCCCCAACTAAGCACCTTTAAGCCAGGAACACCCCCAAAAGAGCAAACTTCTAAATGTTACCATTTTGTGCTCCGCTGCTTATAAAACTTTGCTGTATCCTCCTCAAGCCCCCCTCCCCTCCCCTGTAACCTCAGCTATGTCACACCAGATTTACGTCTCCACACCTCCTACCTTCCAAATGGTGGTCACTTTTCTACTTGTAGAACTGCAGCACTTGTTTTCTCAGATACTTGATTGATGTCCTGGGTGTTCAGAATGATCTGATAACACTGTAGCTGTATTCGAGGGAGGAGATAAATCTTAACTCCTCCAGCTTGATCTTTCTCCTTGGATTCTGGACATGAAGACTGTGAACTTCATGACAGGCTGGGTTTTGTCACCCCCCTTCTATGAGAGCTGAATTTTTTTTTGTCAAGCGGGTAATGACTTCTGACAAAGCTTTATCCTTTCTAGTTTTAGGTTTATTGTGCGTAGATATACCTGGCTACTCAGGGACACATTCCCATTTCTCATATGGGAGCGGGACACTGGAAATCAGAGCACCAAGGATTCTCCGCCACCTGGGCCCCACACCTCTGGGTTCAGAACACGGCTCAGCACAGGAAAGCTGAGTCCACATCCTGACGGTGCACTGAGCACACTACTACTTTGGAGCCCTCCAACCCAGCTCAGCACAGGGACCATGAATGATTGAATATCCATCTGACCCGATGTGCAAAATGTGTACAATGACTCCAGACTCCTGGCAGAGAGGGAGTTTTATGAAACAAGTAAGACTGGGAGATGGACTCGCCACATATTGGACACAGTGCCAGTCCTTGAAACACATGCCCTCAAACCAAAAGCTGTCTCTCCTAGCTCAGCAGCTGAAATACTACTACTACTACTACTACTACTACTACTACTAATTGTTTTAGGCTGAAGTGCTCTCAACATTTCTGTAAGGCCATCTGGTCCAATATGACATGCAAAACCCTGTTTCCTTGGTGATCTGCTTAGACGATCTGTGCATTGCTGTGATTGGGGTGTTAAATTCCCCTCCAATTATTGTATTATTTTCAAAGTTTTTCTTTAATTTTGTTATTAATTGGTTTATATATTTGGGTGTTCCCAAGTTAGGGGCATCAATATTTAAAATTGTTAGATCTTTTTGTGGCCTAGACCCCTTTATTATGATATACTGTCCTTCTTTATCATTATTATACTCTGGTTCACTATCTAGTATGTCTGATATAAGGATGGCTACTCCACCTTTCTTCTCATGTCCACTAGCATGACGAGTGGTCCTCCACCCATCACATTCTGTCTGGTGGTGTTTGCGTCTAAAATAAACCTCCTGTAGACAGCATATTGATCGGTCTTTTTTTTTTTCTTTTTTAATCCAATCTGATAGCCAGTGTCTTTTGATTGGGGCATTGAGCCCATTTACATTCAGGGTAACTATTGAAAGATAGGAATTTAGTGCCATTGTATTGCCTGTAAGGTGACTGTTACTGTAATTGTCTCTGTTCCTTTCCGGTCTATGTTGCTTTTAGGCTCTCTCTTTGCTTAGAGGACCCCTTTCAATATTTAGTAGGGCTGGTTTTGTGTTTGCTAATTCCTTTAGTTTTTGTTTGTCCTGGAAGCTTTTTACCTCTCCTCTATTTTTAATGGCAGCTTAGGTGGATATAGCATTCTTGGCTGCATATTTTTCTCATTTAGTGCTCTGAATATATCATGCCTGTCCTTTCTGGCCTGCCAGGTCTCTATGGATAGGTCTCTTGCCAATCTAATGTTTCAACCATTGAAGGTTACAGATCACTTCTCCCCAGCTGCTTGCAGGATTTTCTCTTTGTCTTTGAGACTCCTAAGTTTTACTATTAGATGTCAGGGTGTTGACCTATTTTTACTGATTTTGAGAGGGGTTCTCTGTGCCTCCTGGATTTTGATGCCTTTTTCCTTCCCCAAATTGGGGAAGTTCTCTGCTATAATTTGCCCCTCTCTCTCTTTCTTCTTCTTCTGGGATCCCAATTATTCTAATGTTGTTTCATCTTATGGTATCACTTATCTCTCAAATTCTGCCCCCGTGATCCAATAGTTGTTTATCTTTTTCTCAGCTTCCCTATTTTCCATCATTTGTTCTTCTATATCACTAATTCTCTCTTCGGCCTCATTTATCCTAGCAGTTAGAGCCTCCATTTTTGATTGCACCTCATTAACAGCCTTTTTGATTTCGACTTGGTTAGATTTTAGTTCTTTTATTTCTCCAGAATGGGTTTCTCTAATATCTTCCATGTTTTTTTCAAGCACAGCTAGTATCTTGAAAAACATCATTCTGAACTCTAGTTCTGATGTCATACTAATGTCTGTATTGATTGGGTCCCTGGCAGAGACACAGGACCCCACACCTGCCCCAGGATGATGAAGAGAGAGGGAGAGTCTAGCCTTTGGGCCTTCCAGGTGAGCTGACTACCAGGCTATGCTCCCTTTGTGACTCCACTGTGATGGCTTGGATGAGGGTAAAGGTCATTCCCAAGCTGGCATTTGCAAAAGTGAGTAGAGAGGGGAACTTGTGTCTCATTTCACACCAGTCAGCCCACCAGCTCGGGCTCACCTTTTCTATGAGGCCTGAGCTCCCTCTGCAGCTCCTGGGAGGACGATATCTAGGATGAGGACACTCATAAGAGGGGCCACCTTGACTTGAGTTTTGAACAAGCCCAACAGCAATGCCAGCCATCTCCGTAAGCCCATCCTTCTTCCAACAACATAAACAAAATTTCTCAAATGACGTCCATACACGGAACACACTTTTCCTAAAATATGCATGTACATCTAATTCTACTACCATAGATACTTATAGATAAGAAAAATTAAAGTTTGAGGCTTTAGGGAAAAGACAATTAATCCCTACAATTAAAGGAGATGTTTCCTATTTTATTCACAGGGGATGCTGTACTTCAGAGTAATTTGGGGCATAAATTTATTTGAACATGTCTTCCTTAACCAGTTAGATAATTAACCAACTAACCAGATAATTAAAATGGAATCAATTTGCTAATTAATTTTATCTGTTAATAAATAAATTTATCTCCTATCTTTAAAGATGTGTGATTACTGGTAACAAAGTGTTTAAGGCTGCAAATTAAAACTTTTTTTTATGTTCCCTAGGGTTATATTCATTTATGAAATTTATTTTTATAATGCACACATTTAATTCAATTCAGCATTCTGTGAGTACATATTAGGTATAAAAATTAATTGTTGCAAGTTCTCTAAACTGAGATAAATTCCTTGTAATCACAAGTACACACCATGATGACATGGCCTGTATGGTGATAGGTGCTCCAGAGCAGTATCTGTGGTAGCTGGGAGCATGGTATATTGAAACCATATGCTGAATGCACATGGAAAAGAGAGAAATATAGCCATTTTGTGTCCCTCACCTGCAATCTGAGTTATAGTAGTTTTACATTTAGTTTTGTGTATTTTTTATATTAAAACCATTCCTCATGGCATTGAAGGAAATCTTGAGAAACTACGTTGAGCATATGAGAAACATGGAAAAGTCATAATTAAGCGATATATCACATCAATATGGACTAAAATGTTGGGACTATGAGGCTCTTTCAACACAGAAGTACACAAATTTAGAAAACTGGAATTTCGTAATATTTCCTAACATCATGAGTAAATTATGTGTGGCATACTAACAAGACATAGAGAAATAATAGAAAGGTAATGTGTACTGTGATATATACTTGTTATGCAATTATCTTAGGGTTAAAAAATACTGTGTAATAACAGCAGAGCAGTGTGATAGGATGCTAAGGCAAATATCCTGTCACAAAGTGAAAGATTAAAGATGTAATTATTCCTCCAAGTCTCATTTTGGTTTCTATGTCATTTGACCACCTCTTCTTAAGTAAATGCCTAAACTTAGCTCCAAGCAACTCTCATTCCTTGTCTTCCAGGCATGAATGGAGCCATGGAAGATGCAAATGACACCACAGAGATAAACTCCATTCCTTTAGGGCTTTTTAACTACACTCAGACCCATCTGTTCCTCTTTTCAATGGTGCTCATGCTCTTCCTCATCTCCCTGATGGGCAATGCCCTCATGATTGTGCTCATCCATGAGGACCCCAGCGGCACACACCCATGTACTTCCCGCTTAGCCAGCTGTCCCTCATGGACATGAGGGTCCAGGTGTGGGGTGTCTCTGAAGGGAAATCCCGTTCCCTCTGTTGGGGTCTTACTCCCTAATGTCAGCGATTCAGGGCTGGATGCCAAGACCTGGCTGGTGCTTGCCGCCATCCAGAGTGCAGTACCCATGTAGTGTCACTGTGCCCAGATGTTGGTGCTTCCATGGCCTGCAGGCTTCTGGCCTGGGCTGGCTTCAGCCTGATGTCTTGGTTACACACCACCTGGGCAGCCTTTTATCATTTGGGGTATTTTCTCCTGAGTGAGCCAAGGATGCCAAGGTTAAAGACAAGTGGAAGACCAGCAGCTGGGAGAGCTCTCCATGGGAATCAAAGCCATCGATAAACTTTGAGAGAACTGGGTGGATTTTAACACAAGCAAGAACAGTAATAAATAACTCTCCAAGAAAGAGTTTAAGCTAACAAATTCCCTCCCAATGGCTGTGGAATTACATTAACATTTAAAATAAAATTCTGTTTTTTGGGGGAGACTGGGTGGTTCAGATGGTTAAGTGTCTGCCCTCAGCTCATGTCATGATCTCCAGGTCCTGTGATCAGCCCCATGTGCAGCTCCCAAGTCGGTGGGGAGTCTGCTGCTTCTTCTCCCTCTGCCTCTCCCCCCAGCTTGTTCTTTCTGTGTGTCTGTGTCTCTCCCTCAAATGAATAAATAAAATCTTTACAAACAAAAATAATAAAATTTAAATATTTTTTAAAATCTGCTTTTTAATTTCGTTTACCAGAAGGACAAGATTGAAAGACCTTGCCAGAAGGCCAGGGCTGCCTGAGCATTGCCCAGCATGAGGAGGGAGCTTTGAGGAAGGGAGGAGACCCAGGCCCTGAGCTCAGAGGAGTCCTATGCTGAGGACATGGAAGGGAACATGGGCTGCTGCGTGGGTCACCTCCCGGAGTGGGGGTTGCATGAGCTTCAGGATGTCGGTCAGCTTTAAATAAATAGTTGTGTTGGAATGCAAAAGAAGACTTTCAGGATGTCTGTGATGCACACCTCAGGATCATAGTCACCACTGCCCCACACTAGTCACTGCCTTCTCCAGATGGTGGGCAGGGGTCTCCATGGCTCTAGAAAGGGTCTGTGAACCCTCGGGAGCTGACAGCACAACCTGCCCATCCTGGTCAACACTGTTCACACACGCTGACTGCTCTAGAGCTCAAGGCCAGCTGCTGAGGAGGGTGCCAATCCGATAGAAAGGAAAAGCGAAGCAGAGTGTCTACACACAGGTCTTTCTACATAGACCATCTCTAACCCGAGGACTCACAGTCTTTGTGGCAAAACGTGGCTCCAAACTTGGGCCACTTAAAGTCTCTGTTTGCAACAAGCACTTTCACATTCCATTGGCCAAAGCAAGTCAAGCAGCCAAGCCCATTCAGAGAGAAAAGTAAATTTGGTCCATCCGGAGGGCTGTGACCAGGAAGGGAAGGTGAAAACATGGGGACAGATAATACAGTGTACTTTACTTTCCAGAATGATCTTTATTCTGTTTCCAGTGCCCAGCACAACGTCTGGCATTAGTAAATGAAGCCAAGATGTTTGAAGAAAAGAGTATGACCAGTTTTTTCTAAACCTGGTTATAGCTCTAATTCTTTTCATTTTGGATCCAGAAGGATTTAGGTTTGAATGCAAGCACCCTCATATGTAGCTCAGGATTTGGGGGCAGGAACATCAAGAATAGTAAAATTAAGAACAGACAGTATTTCTTGAGTGCTTACTGTGTGCTAGAAAGCCTGCTAAAGGTTTTAAGTTTGCTATGTCATTTCAATCTTCAAACACATTAATGAGGTGGGCACTGAGGTTCAGGAATGTACTAAATGTCACACAGCTGGGAGGAGATGGGGTTGTGAGCTGAACCCAGGCCCATCAAGATCCATAGCCTCCTTTCCTGCACCAAGCTGAAACACCCCGACATGTTAACGTAAGTCCAACCAATGTCACTTTCCTCATCTGCAAAATAGGGATAAACAAGAGCATGGGCAGTTTGGAATTATTACCAGGTTCACAGAAAGGTCCTATATCAATTGCCTGATTGAAGCTTGCACTCAGGGCACTCAGCAACGATTATAACCTTCCACTCTTTCCATTTCATGTTTGACTCCTGCTAAATGATTGATAGAAACGTTCCTCAGGATGTGATGCTCATAATCCACAGTTATAGCTTTGTTAAAACTGCACTACTCAACCACTGAGACGCTCCTAGGCCCTGCACTGAAATTTTCTGCAAATTCCAACCATTAGCAATGGATATCTAAGACCCCTGGGAAGACTGTCCAGTGGCTCAGTATTTCCCTTGGCTGCTAAGGTATTCATGAAACTTGATGGATTCTGAGGTTAACTTCCCCCCAAGGAGGAGGATTTATGGAGGAGGCTTGAGCCAGGCCCTTTCACCTCTCAGCTGAGTAGGTGGAGAGAAAACAAGCAAGTGGCAAGCAAGTTGCCAGAGTGACCTGTGAGGTGCGAAGCCCAGGAGCAGGGTGGTTCTTCCCAACACTGCTCAGAAATTTCAGACATTGAGGGTGGGAGGTGCATTTTGTCTGCCAACTCAAGGGACATTGGTTTTGGAAAGCACCGTCGGACGAGAGGAAGGAGAAACATTTAATGACTACCTACAGAGTGCCAGGCAACTTAGACAAGTAAGGCTATTGGATCCTGAAAGAAAAAAAAAATTCTATTCTACAGTCAGGAAATGGAGCCACTGAGAAGTGAAATAACTCGAGCAAGTTTACAAAGATAGGAGTCCAAGTTGGGGACCTAACTCAGTTGACCTAAGGTGAGAACGGAACTCACCTCCTCCAGATACACCAATCTCCACCTATGTATAGAGCAGATCCTCCCGAAGAACAACTGAGGGCAGTCGGAACAGCTTCTGCACAACAGGAGAGAAACAGAGACATCGTAGCAGAAGACCCCAGCCTAGCAGCCTGCCAACTGCAGTGGGGAGAGATAGCTCTGGGGCCCGTAAGCTGATTTGTCTGCCTGGGGCACAGAAATGACGCTGCATTTTAATGAGCAACTAGAATGTAAAAGATCCACCCCAAAAGCTCCCCGAAATGGGGAGGGAGAGTGCTGGATGTCTTTCTCTGCCAAGGTCCTGGCAAACACCATGGTCACATTCCACTCCACCTTGAGAACATGGACAGAAGCAGGGTCTGAGCACCCCAGCCAGGGTACTACCTTGCTGAGCCCTGGGTCCCCGGCCCACTCTAGACCCAGCTGTGCCAACAAGGCAAACCCAGCTGGCACACACTGGGACACCCTGGTCAGCATTCAACACAGCGCGAGACCTCACACTGAGGGCACACAGGTGCTCGGCATCCCAGAACACTCCAGGCCTACATGACTCGGCTTCCTAGGGCACCCCTGCAAGGAGGGCTACGGGACCTCCCGGGTCATTACTGCTTCAGCTCCAGGAGCCCTGCCAAGGAGCCCCCTATGTGGAAAGCACAGGACCACCCAGCCCAAATGCTGTCGAGACTCTCGTAGGGCTGAAGACTCCGGGACACCCCAGCTTTGGCCCACTGAGCTTCAGCCATCTTTCTAGGAGATCCTGTGCACAGAGAAGCCCCCCAATCCTGAATTCACTTTTGCTATAGCTACCATCCCAAAGTGCCTTCCCTGCAGAGAGCACTGGGACACTCCAGCCCACACCCACCTCAGCTGCAGCTGTTTTACCAGGGTACCCCCTGTGCAGAGCACCCCAGAAAAACTCAGCTCCCGATCCATCTCCACTCCAGCCACCCTCTGCACAGAGCCCTGTGACGTCAGTCGTACCCAATTCAGCTTCAGCTCAACAGCCTGGGTGCCCTCGGTGTGAAGCTAAAGCACCTCTACGTTTCTTGTAGCAGGACTCCCAATAGCCAAGGTATGGAAACAACCCAGGTATCCATCCAGAGGTGAATGAATGAGGGCTACCTTTCAGCCTAACAACCACCTCCCTGCTTGCCTAACCTGGAGTCCCTGCCTGCACCCCCAGGTCCCGCACTATGCCCGCACACCCCATGGTCGCAGGCCACACCCTGGTACCCCCACTCCCCTATGCCAATGAAGCACCTGGAAGTACCTGCAGATCCTGGTCTTCCTCCTCCTTGGCAGCAGCTGGCTCAGGACTTGGTCCAGGAAGCCAACATGCGGGAGAAATTCCACTCGGAAGAAGATGCACAAGACTCAGAACGTGGGTTTTCATGTGCTTCGTGAGGTCACACAAAGATCACCACATCGTCCCAACCCCTTCAAAGCTTGCTGTCTCTGATACTACAAGTTAGAAATGCTTCTTTGCCTTAGCAGCCCAATCGTGCTCCAGCAGCACCACTGTGGGAGAGCACAAAACAAACTTTGTAGGAAAGCTAGGAATTACAGAGTTCATAAATATACCACAGAGATAGGATACGTCACCCCGGTACATATTTATGAATTAGAGGCACATATGATTGAAACAGGGAATGAGCTTTATCCTCAAGAAATAGTCAGCCTTTAGTGATTATAGCTCCAGAGGCAAGGCTCTTCCATGCTGTACACTCATGGATCAAAACTAAAATCCACACATAGCCAGTTATTGATCCTATCCATGGAATGCACTTTATACACTTACCCACAAAAGAATCCTCAAGGGCCTTCAGAGAGGTGCTCTCTGAAGCCAGGGGATAGATGGTCCTCCCCATGAGGATCCTGAGGAGAAGAGCATGAACTCCAAGCAAAGGGGCACACAGGAAAAAGCTGGCAAAGGAAGCTGAAGCAGAAATCAGCAAAGAAGGGAACTGGAAGTAAGTTATGCAGAAGTGGAGAGAGGAGTGTCCCCAAGAGACCAGAGTTACCTTCAGCCCTTAGACAGGCTGAGTGAGGCTAATTCCAGCTGGATTGCATTTGGGTTCCTGTCACTCCCAGACAAACTCAATTCTGTTTTATATATATACTTTCAGACTCATTTTTTTTTTAAATTGAAGCATAGTTGACACGAAATATCATGTTAGCTTCAGGTGGACATCATAGCGATTGGGCAAGTTTTTGCCTTATGCTACACTCACCACAAGTGTAGTTACGTCCATCACCAGAGATACAATTAAAATATCATTGACCATATTCCCTATGCTGTGCCTTTCATCCCCGTGACATGTTCATCCCATAACAGGAACACCTCTCTGCTCTTCCCTCTTCTCTCCCCTAAGTTCCAGATCCTATGTATCTGCTCTGGGAGGAGACAGCTCCATCTGAGCTCATTCTTTCAACAAGTACTCAGTGGAAGCTTGCTCTGTGCCAGGTGGGAACAAATACAGAAGGTTCAGGAACACATTGCATTTTTTTTTTTTTTTTTAGTTTCAGAGGGTAAATTTAGGGATGCATCAGTTGCATAGAACACCCACTGCTCATTCCATCAAATACCATCCTTAATGCCCATCAACCAATCAACCCATGTCCCAGCCACCTCCCCTCCAGCAACCCTCAGTTTGATCCCTACAATTAAGAGTCTCTTATGTTTTGCATCCCTCTCTGTTTTCATCTTATTTTATTTGCTCTTCCCTTCCTCTATTGTCATCCCTTGTTTCTTAAATTGCACATATGAGAGAAATCATATGATATTTGTCTTTGATTTATTTCACTTAGCATAATACCCTCTAGTTCTATCCACATTTTTGCTAAGGGCAAGATGCCATTCTTTTTGGTGGCTGAGTAATATTTGATTGTATGTATATACCTCATTTTCTTTATCCAGACTTTCAAAAGTTCTGATTTTGCAAACTAATGCTTATACTGCTTTGCAGTAGCCTCCTCAAGCAAGCCCCCTCTCCTCGCCTGTATCCTCAGCTATGTCACACCAGATTCATGTCTCCACACCTCCTACCTTCTAAATGGTGGTCACTTATCTACTTGTAGACTTGTATCATTTGTTTTCTCAGATCTCTGATTCATTTCTTGGGTGTTCTGAATGATTTGATAAGTATGTAGTTGGATTTGAGGGAGGATTTCCCCCATAACTTTCTGATTGGATGCAGGACACGAGGACTGTGAACCTGGTGATAGGCTGCATTTTGTTGTCGCCCTTCTAGGAGAGCTGAATGCTGTTTGACAAGCAGGTAATGAATTGTGATACACCTTCATCCTTTAGAGGTTTAGGTGTATTGTGAGAGGGTGTACCAAACATAACGCCTACCATTCCCTAAACTTCTATTTCAGCTTTTTGGGTGACTTGACAGTAGGATTTCCCTAGTGCCATGTTGTCCCCCTTACCCCACAACAGTGATGTGTCATGGGGTCTAATGTCCCATGTCTTCACTAACATCGGTGTCAGCGTGTTAGGGAAAGGTGACTCTGTGTGACACATTTAGCCTTCTACCCTTGAGTCTTTCAGCCTCACCATGACCTTCACTATGAATTCATCCCAAATACGAATTTTTCATCTTGAAGGAAAGCTTATCTATTTTCCTTTAAAACAAGGTTTCTAGGCAATGATGTCAGGAAGGTCACTGAGATAGCCGTCAGTCATTGGCCAGCCAAACTGCATGGTGATTGGCCACCCGAAGGAAGCCAACGTGACAGCACCCTGGTGATTGGCCAGGGCATGGTGGTGACATCACAAGAAGGAATTCTCATGCCCCAGAGCTGTTTTAAAAGCTTGGCAACAGGGGCGCCTGGGTGGCTCAGTCATTAAGCGTCTGCCTTCGGCTCAGGTCATGATCCCAGCGTCCTGGGGTCGAGCCCCACATTGGGCTCTCTGCTCTGCGGGAAGCCTGCTTCTCCCTCTCCCATTCCCCCTGCTTGTGTTCCCTCTCTCGCTGTGTCTCTCTCTGTCAAATAAATAAATAAAATCTTTAAAAAAATAAAATAAAATAAAATAAAATAAAATAAAATAAAAGCTTGGCAAAAGCCAAGGCTGCATAGAGGAGAGAGATGGTGCTTCAGCTACAGCTCTTCCTGCTATTCCTAGCATTCTCTGACCTTTTCTCTGCCCTGCCCATGGCAAGCCCTCTGCCCACTCCTTCTGCCCTGGGCCTCTCACCAACACTCTGCAGTCCACCTTCATGTTTGCACCTACCTTTGCACCCCTGTGTGGTCCTGAGGTCTTCAAACCTTCATCCGGCGACTCCTGGACCTTTTTCCCACTATGAGGATGGCCCAGCTGCTCAGGAACACATCTCTTTTGGCACATGGGAGTGGGACACTGGAAATCAGATCACCATGGATTCTCAACCAGCTGGTTCCCACACCTCTGGGTTCACAACAGGGCTCAGCACAGGAAAGCTGAGTCCACATCCTGAGGGAGCACTGGGCACATTACTACTCTGGAGCCCTCCAAACCAGCTCAGCACAGGGACCATGAATGAATTGAATGTCCATCCGTCCCTGATGTTGACAATGTTTAGAATGCCTACAGACACTAGGGAGAGTGGGACTTTTACAAAACAAGTAAGTACTGGGAGAAGGAATCACCACATCATTGGACACAGTTCAAGTCCTTGGACCACAAATCCTGAGACCACGAGCTGGCTGAACCAGCTCAGCAGTGGACAAAGTAACCCCCCAGACACCTGGCTGACCAGGAGCCCACAGACCACAAACCCTCCAACAAAGTATAACAAGCAGAAAGTCAATCCCCATAGGAGAGCACCAACCAGGAACCCAAAGACTGGGAGTCTTCTGAACCAATTTGATACTACTGGGCAGATGAGTCACACAGACACTGGGTGCACAAGGAGTCCTACCACAAACAGGCCACTCCAGCGTAGCACAAGGCAAGTAAGTCCAGAGAATACCAGGCTTGCCAAGGGTCAAGAAACCACGAGTCCTGCATCCCAGCTCAGTATTGGGAAAAGGATTCACCTGAATAACACCATCACCATATGCCCTTGGAACTGGAGTCCAAAAACTCAGCTCTCTACTAGGACAGGCAGGCACCTGGAGAGTGGGCTTATCACGTGCCCTTGGATCTGGAAACCACACCTCACCTCTATCCTGGGCCTAGCAGGCACCTGAACAGCAGGCTCCCCATGTGCCCTTGGACCTGGAGACCAAGAAAGGAGCCCTGGGCTAGGCCAAGCAGACAACTTGACAGTAGGATCACCATGTGCCCATGGACCAGAAGACCAACAACTCAGCTCTCTGCTAGGCCAAACAGGTACCTGAGGAGCCAACTTATCATGTGTCCATGGACCTGGAGACCAACAACTCAGCACTTTACTAGGCCAAGCAGGCACCTGGACATCAGGCTTACCATGTGCACTTGGGACTGGAGACCAATGCAGCTCTTCATGAAGCCAAGTACGTACCTGGACAGCAGGTTTACCAGGTGCACTTGGGACTGGAGAACAACAACCCAACTCTCTATTAGGCCAAGCGTGAACCTGGACAGCAGGCTTGCCATGTGCCCTTGGACCTGGAGCCCAAAAAGGGACCCTGGGATAGGCCAAGCAGACACCTTGACAGTGGGATCACCATGTACCCTTGGACCTGGAGACCAAAAACACAGCTGTGTACTAGGCCAGGAGGGTACCTAGACAGCAGGCTCAACATGTGTCCTTCGATGTCAATAACAACAACTCAGCTTTACACTTGGCCAAGCAGGCACCTGGAGAATGGGTTCATCATGCGCCCTTGGACCTGGAAACCAACAACTCAGCTCTATCCTGGGCCAAGTAGAAACATTGACAGCGGGCTCACCATGTGCCCTTGGACCTGGAGACCAAGAAATCAGCTCTCTATTAGGCCAAGCAGGCACCTGGACAGCAGGGGCACCAGGTGCCTTTGGGCCTGGAGATCAACAACACAGCTCTCAATTAGGCCAAACAGGAACCTGGACAACAGCGTTAACATGTGCCCCTGGACCTGGCAACCAATAACAGAGCCCTGGGCTAGGGCAAGCAGATACCTTGACAGCGGGCTCACCATGTGCCCTTGGACCTGGAGACCAACAATGCAGCTCGACACCAAGCCAAGTAGGCACCTGGACAGCAGTCACACCATGTGCCCTTGGACCTCAAGACCAACAACTCGGCTCTTTGCTTGGCCAAGCAGGCAACTGGACAGTAGGCTCACCACGTGCCCTTGGACCTGGAGAGCAACTGCCAAGCTATCTGATAGGCCAAGCTGGTGCCTGGTAAGCAGGCTCACCTTGTGCCCTTGGATATCAAGACCAACAACTCAGCTCTGTGCTAGGCCAAGCAGGCCCCTTGAGAGTGGGCTCACCCTGTACCCTTGGACCTGGACACCAACAATGCAGCTCTGTGCTAGGCCAAGCCGGCAACTAGACACTGAGTTCACCATGCGACCTTGGATTTGGATTCTTCCTTTCCCCCAGAGCATAGAGCACCCAAACAATGGGCTTGCCACTTGGTCTCTCATTATGAGACCTCCAAACCTGCTCAGCCTTGCACCGATGTGTCCACTGGATCCATGGAAACCTGGAAGTCTTCAAACTGTGATGATTCCTCCATTCCAACCTATCACTGAGCTACAGAGCCACAGGGACAGCAGCCTAACCCAAAGTCCTCTGAATGGGTGCCTTTCAACTCTGCAGACAAGGGGACATTGGAGTCCCTTCTCACCCTGGATTTATTTCAGCTTGATGTCCATGTGGCCTGCTATCTGTGCATTATTCATTTTGGGGGCAGTTCTCCTCAGAAGAAGAAAATGGCACCATGCCATGGCAGATGAAACAGTCCAGTGGTTTGAAGACTTTGCATTAAAACTCAGCGCAGGAAAGGAGAAGGGGGGGATGGGAGGACATTGTAGAGGAGACCCAGGCTGGAGAACTATGGAGACATTGTCTGAGATCCTCCAGTTGAAGGAGAGGTGCTCCATCCTCAAGGGAGAGGTGGAGGTCTTAAAACAAGAGGCCAAGCAGTGCAGTGAGAGGCAGGCACAGCTCCATGAGGTGGAGAGGTTCTTCATTCAAATGAAAGTCTTCCTGGAAGTTTCTGCCTTACAAAGGGTGACGCCTGTGCACCCACCCAGGATAGCATAGAAGGAGAGTTCGGAAAAGTGTGGTCATCTCCAGGATTGGGGGTTGGTACAAATGTGAATATTAGTTTAATTAATAATAAAAATAGTTATTTTTAAGAAACAATTGAAAAAATGATCATTTCTGAAGAGTAATTTATGAGAACCATCCTTGGCGGATTGTAATGTGCAGCCTGGCTTGCAGGCACTACTGTCCCTTATGAGTCATCACATTCTCCTGATGCTGGGCAGGGGTCTCCATGGCTTTGAGAAAGTGTTGGTGAATCATGCCCAGCTGACACAGCATAACCTGCCTGCCCCGTCAAAACATTCAGACATACTTATTTCTGGATCTCAAGCACAGCTGTTGAGGTCAGCACCATTCTTATTGGAAGAAAAGGAGAAGCAGTATGTCTATATCCAGGTATTTCTGCATAAAGCATTTCTGGCTGAGACCTCCCAGCACATTGTTGCTAAACTTGAGGTTGGACACTGATGTTATGGCTTCAAACTGTGGCCATGACAGCAGGTGTTTCTCTGCAGCAGGTTCCTGTGTGATACAGGCCCTTGAAGAGCAAATGTTACAAGGCCAGGGAACCAGGGTGAGGGAGTCCAGAGGCATGGGACCATTCCCTGTCTCTCGGTGAGAAGGTGTGGGGTCTGGACGGTAGGCAGAGTGGTGTGAGGGTCCAGGAGGGTGGGCTCTGTTCTGTCCAAAGAAACACCACAGGAATTGGGGGAGACATGCAGGATTCACATTGGGTGCTTTAGGTGCCTGGCTGTTTGCACAGAGTAAGGCACAGTGCGAGAGAGGTGGGAATAGGTGCACCTTGTAGACTGTAGGGTCTGCTTGGGTATGAAGGAAAGGGACCGCTTCCAAGAGGCAGAGCCAAGATTCTATGATAAATTGGACACTGGGGGTCAGAAGGGAGTAGGAAGGTGAGATACTAGGATGGCCCATGCTGAGAAATGTTGTTCCTTCTTAGCTCCAGGGATGTGGGCTGGAAGCTCAGGTGAGTTGCAAATCCCTGTGAGCTGGGGCCCACCTGTAGCTCCTGCTGAAGTTGCATGTGAAGAGCCTAGAACTGTGGACCCTGGGCTGAGCTCAGTCAAGGCAGTGTGCTCATAGCAGCTGGGCATAAATGGATGGAGCCATGAAGAAGCTCCTTCTGGGGTTGAGAAGTGAACATCAGGGGGCCTTAGGAAGTGGGAGGCTTGACTTCTAAGATGGATGGTGTCTGAACTAATTTGAGAGTGCTGCTTTCAGGAGCCAGTGTGGAGGCTGGTGGAGTCCAGGTCACTTTGATGTAAGGGGGATATGGGTCGCTTATGTGATCCCAGCATTGGAACTTCCTGTGCTTAGCTGCTCACACCCTGCTCAATATACCCTGGTTTCCACAAACATCAGGCTCCTGGGTGGCTGGTACCCCAGAGTTGCTCACCTCTTGAATCCCCTTTCCTTCATCACTAAAATGGGGGCAACTTGGTTGGGGTGGTGGTTTTTTAGCAGGAGGCCAGAGAAGGTGGGGTTGGGGAGGTGATCCCCAAGGACAGGGGATAGATGCAGCCAAGGGGAGGGAGGGAAGAAGGGGAGGAGACTCTGAGCCAGGTCCTTGTGCCGGCCTTTCCTCTCCCAAGGCAAAACATCAGCTCTGGGTGGACAACATTCTGTGTGCTGTCTCTGTCCCACACCTGGCCTTTTCTGCCCCTGAGGGTCACAGGGCATCACAGCCCAGCACCTGCCCAGTAACGGACCAGCCCCAGACCCCTCCTGCTTCTTTCACTGCTGCCTGACACCCACATCTTAGGGTTCTGGGGCTGTTAGGGATACTTGGAGATCCGGAGAGCCAGGGTGGGACTGCTAGTCTTAGGGACTATTCTGAGGTGTGCTGACAGGTGGAGCACCTGCTACAGAGTTAGGGAGGTAGAGGGGTCGACTTATAGATTCACAGAAAGCTGCCGGTAGTTCAGAAACGTCCCTTCACAGAGGCACTCTTCACCCCTTTGTTTGTTTCTAGTCTTTCGTCTATTACAAATAAACGTGCAGTGAACTATTGTGCACAGTGAGTCATGGGATCTTAAATTTTCATTTCTGGGATGAAGGTCCAGGAGAATGCTTGCTAGGTTATAGGGTTTATGTTTCACTTCTATAGAACCTATCAAACTGTCCTACCAGCGTTGCTGTTCCATTTACATTCCCACCAGAAATGTAGTACTGTATTTTTTTTAAAGATTTTATTTATTTATTTGAGACAGAGAGAATGAGAGACAGAGAGCATGAGAGGGAGGAGGGTCAGAGGGAGAAGCAGACTCCCTGCCGAGCAGGGAGCCCGATGCGGGACTTGATCCCGGGACTCCAGGATCATGACCTGAACCGAAGGCAGTCGCTTAACCAACTGAGCCACCCAGGCACCCTGTAGTACTGTATTTTATATTAACCAGCTGTCCTAACAGGTGGGTAGTCATGCTAACTCTCAGGTTTTCATTTGCATATCCCTCATGGCTAGTGAGTTTGTACATTTTTTTCTTGTGCTAATTTACCATCTGCATGTTCTCTTTGATGTAATATCTGATGGGCTGTACCTTCATTCAGCATCTGTTGACAGCTCATCCTCCCCAAGGTTGCAGCACAGGGAGGGAGGGGCAGGAAGGTGGGCTGGAAGCTGAGCAGTCATTAAGTGCGCTCCTCCACTACTGGGCTCACCAGGAAGGCAGGGGCAGGACGCTGGTTTGGAGGGTCCACCCCCAGTGGTGCTGCCCCTCCCCTGCAGTCCTGACAGTGGACAAAGGGGTGGGGAGTGCTGTTGAAGGGCTGTGATATCAGGAAGTAAATCCCCTTCAACCGTGGGATTTGGCCAGAGTCGAAGAAGGTGGACGGAGGAACAGAAAAGGGGGTCTGGGAGCTTTGACTGCTCACTGCACAGCCAAGGCCCCCAGGGCTGATGAAGAGGCTGAAGGGGTGTGCCTTCATTCACTGTGCTTCTCACTGGAGTCCAGGCAGAGCATGCCGAAGACGGGAGAGGGTGCAGGATGTGGGATGGAAATGCTGTGCCTCCTTTTCCTAAGTCTGTTTTCTGACCCAGGAAATTCATGTTCCTGAGTTTAACAAGGGGAACATGTGCCTTGAGTTTGCTCCCTGCTCAGAATTCTCACAAATGAGTGTTCACCCCATGTGTTCTCCACACCCTCCTGGCTTTTCATATGCCTGGCAGGTCTGAGGGTGGTTACAAGGTGCCTTCCTTCTCTGGGAGCACTGCCTGGTTGGCTCTAAAGGGCGGCGCCTGGCCATCCACGCCTGTCCCCGTCCTGCTCCGGTGCCCTCCTCATTGCAAAGTTAAGGAGACGGTGTTGGCGTGGTGTAGGGCAGTCACTGGAGATCGAGTGGGCAACCTCTCTGCCAGGCTTGGCTCTGCTTACCAGCTGCTGTGCTCCCCAAAGTCTGCGCACTCCAAGGACACTGTTTGGAAAACACATTTAAACCCAGCAATCGGGGCAGAGTAAACTTAGGAATCACTTTAAATAATAATGATAATATGCTATGTGATTCACAACCAATGTGACTTTCCTAAGTGATCAATCAACCCAGCTTCTCATTTCCGTGTCGCCTGGCACAGCTACATCTCTGCGGATTGGAGGGAACCAAGGAGCAATGCCCTGCGAGCGGGGACTGTGTGCACAGGATGCGATCCTCTTACCGCAACTGAAATGCAAGGCCCCACATTCACGCCGGGCTGTGGCAGTCTAACCAACCCAGATGGCCTTGAGCTGATTGTCTTTATTTTTTATTTTTTTTTTAAAGATTTTATTTATTTATTTGAGACAGAGAGAATGAGAGAGAGAGAGCACATGAGAGGGGGGAGGGTCAGAGGGAGAAGCAGGCACCCTGCCGAGCAGGGAGCCTGATGCGGGACTCGATCCAGGGACTCCAGGATCATGACCTGAGCCGAAGGCAGTCGCTTAACCAACTGAGCCACCCAGGCGCCCGAGCTGATTGTCTTTAGCTCTACAACAAGCAGAGCTCCAGCTATGCCGGGTACCACTAGTAGGGGAAAGGGAGCTGCCGGCCCAATGCGGCTCCAGACTCGTGAGGTTGCATATGCTTTCGCACCTGGGCAACTGGTGCACAGGGCAGAGGTGGGGCAGCAGTGCCCCCTGTCATCCAGGAGGCCAGGGGGAGGCCACAGAGGTAGGCAGCGGAAGGACTGTCTGACTGCACTGTGGTCACCGTGCTGCTCCGGACTTCCTGCTGAGGCACCGTGCTCCCCACGTGGATGTAATTCTGTGTAAGGACACAAAGTTGTTGTGCAGACAGGACCTCTGTCTCATTGCATACTGCGGGGAGGGATCCTTTTACTTGATGTATAAAGAGAGACCCCAGTGAGCAGTGCTTAAGCGTAACTGCAGAACGTATTAAAAGCTCCCTTTTCTCCAGAATGGGGTCCATTCCCCTGAAAATGAAAGGACTATTTTCAGGCCACTGCAACTCTGGCAAACAGACAATCCCACTTCCAGTGGGTGCAGGGCACGTGGACACTGAGCGGGTGACAAGGGAGGCAGCCATTCTCCTACCTAATCCACGCCTCCAGGCACATCCTTGAGAGGGAGGAAGGCCAGTATTTCCCCTCTCTCTCATCCACAGGGGCGCAGGTGTCAAAGGATAACCTTCTCCAGCGTGGTTAGCAACATCCTACAGCATCTGCTAACCGCCAGGAACTGGTTTCAGTCTTGAGCTGCATGAATTTCACCACCTGAAAGGTGTGGCTGTGACACACTTAGAAAAACTACCCTTAGGGCCACAGCTTATTTGGATACTGTGCCAAGCAAGGGGATAAAAGCTTTGGACAAATTAATGTGTCCCAGTTAGCATAAACAAATGGAGGGAAGGAAGGAAGGAAGGAAGGAAGGAAGGAAGGAAGGAAGGAAGGAAGGAAGGAAGGAAGGGGCGTGGGTGGGAGGTATGAGAGAGAGAAGGGAGGGAGAAAGAGAGACAGAGAAAGGAAGGAAGAAGGGAAGAACGAAGGAAAGAAAGGAAAGAAAGAGGAAGGACGGGAGGGAGGGGCATGGGTGTGAGGTAGGAGAGAGAGAAGGGAGGGAGAAAGAGAGAAAAGAAAGAAGAAAGAAACAAAGAATGAAAGAAAGAAAGAAAGGAGGAAAGAAGAAGGAAGAGACCGAGGGAGGGAGGGAGGGAGGGGAAGCAAAGGAAAGGAAAGGACAGGAAAGAAATCCAAGATGTATGCATAATGCAGACTATCAGTAATGGAGACATGCAGGTGATAGCCGGTTAGGTCTAGCAGGTAAAGACAGGAGAGGATATGGGGTGCTAAACCAGGAGGGACAAGTAGTGTGTGCCAAGAGTGTCTACACTGTCGGCCAGCAGTGTTGGGCTGACCCGGTTTACCAGGCCCGTTGGGCTTAGTCGGGTCCTCTGGATCTGCAGCGTTCCCGGGGTGGACAGAGCTCACTCCCCAAAACTCTTTCTGAGGTGGCAGCTTCAAACTGGCTCAATCACTCCCCACTTAGACTGGCTGCCTGATGGGGTCCCGGGCTACCATAATCAAGGCTCTTGGGTGTCTCTTACTGGAGGAAATCTCAACCCATCCTGCACTGCCTTGCCTGACAGGGCAGTCCAGATTCCTCTAGGGGTGTCTTCAGGGGGAAGAATTGGCACATTTGTGCAGACTAACACTTGTAATTAGGCCGCGTCCTGGTCCCCCAGTAGCTCACTACTAGAACTCAGCCTGTCCCTACAGATGCCCTGGTTCAGATTCCAGGCTCCCCTGACCTGTGTCTCCCACACATGTGCAGTATGTACTCTGTTAGCTGGCCTTTGGCTCTTGGGGCCTGTTAGGCTCAGGCTGGTCCCCCAAAGCTGCATAGCCTCCAGAGGGGACAGTGCCCAGTGCCCCCCAAATCTTCCTGAGGGCATCTTTAAAGTGGGGACTACCAGTCCCTGTTTGGACTGACTGCCTGATAGTGGCCTGGGCTGACCTGTAAGCAAGTCTCTCAGTGAAGGAGACCCTAGCCAGGGGGCTGGGCTGATGCAGGCAGGGCACTACCATTTCTTCCATCTCAGCCTTCAAGGGGACCATGCCCACTTGTGCCGAGTAGAGCTTCCAGTTAGGCACAAACTTGGTCCTGCAAGAGCTGAATCCTGTGATCAGGACTCCCAGACCCTTGCCAGTTCCAGATCCCTCCCGATACTGGTCTGCACAGCTGCAAATGCACAGCATGTAGTCCTTCTGCAGACCTAGGGCACTGGGGCCCTCCGGGCCTGGGGAGTTAGTGCTTGTCCCCAAATGCTTGCACAGTGTAGAAGATGGGAGAGCCTCCCACTCCCAATCATTCTGAGGCAGCAGGTGCCAATCGGTGGCCCTCAGGCATCAGTTGAAGCTGTCACCCCTGAGTCTGCATTGTGTGAAGTGAGGTCTCAGTTCCTGGATCCTCAGGACAAGATTCATGCAGGGATCTGAGCCGTGCTTGAATCGAGGCAGTCAGCAGGGATGTAGCAAGCACCAAACACCTAATTAAAGTGGAAGTCCACTCTCAAGGTGGGAGGATGGGAAAGTTCTGGGAGGTGGGACTGATGTAGGAAAGAACGTTAGGGGTCAAATCCAATGGCCAAGAAAGAATTCTTGAGACCTCTTTGGTGCAAAAGGTGGTTTTATGAGAGCTCAGGAAGAGCTGCACTGGGGTCATGAGGAGTGGCCCATTATATACTATCAAGTTGGGAGGGGGTTAGGGATAGGGTAAGTCTCTAAGGAACTTTGGAAGCAAGGTTGCCAGGACCTTGAGGGGGCTAGCTATTGTTGGGAAAAGGTCATTTATTACCACCTAATAAAACCTGAGTCATGAGAACCTTCAGATGTATATCGGTGGGCCATCTGCTTGGGGTGTGATTACCAACACATATCTTGGGGGGTTTAGAGATAAAGAAAGTTTCCAAAGGAAGTTTTATATACTAAAGTTGGACCTACAGGATCTGGGGGCTGGGGGTGCTTTCGGGAAAGGGTTGCCTTTCCCCCTTAGCAGAGTATCAATAGAGGCAGTTGAGTCCCTAGAGGAATGTCCCTCTGCCTGTTTCAAGGGTTTATCAGTGGGCTGTAGGTATAAGGGAATTTAATAATTTTTCTTCTGCCTTTGTTCCCCACATCAGTGCTGGCCCCCGAGGTTGCTTTGGGATTAGATATCACAGGGTCTCTCGGGGCTGGAGTAGCTGTGAGGGACAGGGGTGTGCTCTCTAATAGAGGCTGCTTGGATCATGTGGGAGACTCCTCCCACAGGCTGGGAGGTGGAGTTTTTGACTCTACAAGATTTCTACCTGAGTAGAGCTCCTGGTCTCCTCCATCCCTGACTTGGTGGCAGGATCCATCCTTCCTGCAGCATTTCTAGGTGCCTGTTTGGAGACAGCCCTGCTCTGGCTGCGAGGTGAGCAAAGCCCAGGTCCTTGCACCGTGGAGCCTCCACTGGAGGCCCGAGCATGGTGCGGTGCGGGCACAGCCGGTGAGTTTCTTCCTACCATGGGGCCCAAGCAACCCAATGGAGAGGGACTTGTGGTGAGCAAGAATGGATGAAGACCCCCGAGAGTGGGAAATGTGTGACTTCAGCCTGAGAGGCCACCAGCTTCCCCTGGAGCTCACCTGCTTGCAGGGCAGCACAGAGCAGGTGGGAGGGCCTCCGGCCCCAGATTTGGGGAGCACTGTCCCCAGCTCATTCCCTGAGAATCACATTGAGGCAGCAGCTGCAAATCCTTATTTGGACTTGTAGCCTAATCGGGTCCAGGGCTCTTCCAGAACCAGGGAACCCAGAGGACTCTTCTTGGAAGAATCACCTTCCAGCCAACTAGCACCTCCCGGGTAATATATTCTAGTCTCTTCCAGCTGTGCCTTTGGGAAACTTATGCTCATTTCTGCAGGTTTTGCCTTGAAGTTAGACATACCCCTTATCCGTGTAGAGAGAGAGCCTATAACCTGGACACTCGCCTTGTTCCAGATCCCAGGCAACCCTGAACCGCTAGGCCCACAGGCACAGTCCATGCACAGTACGTCTGGACCGGTTGCCTGATTGGGGCCCAGGTGTCTCCCTTGCCATACAGCCCAGCTGTCTCTTATTGGAGGAATTGTCAGCCAGTGGCCCTTCCTTGCCCTGGCTAGCCCAGTATCCTCCAGCTGTGCCTAAGGTGAGCCTAGGCTGTGCTGTTGCATAGAAGGCATGTGACTGTACAAACCCCTTGTATCCCGAGCGCCAGCTCCTGCAAACCCTTGCCCTGTTCCAGATCCCTGGGAACCCTGCACTGAGCAGCCCTGCATGTGCAGGGCACACTCCTTCAGCAGGTCTTGGGCAGCTGGGGCCTGGCCCCAAGCAACTGCCCAGTATGCTTGGTAGGGGGAGCCCAGCCCCAGAATCTTTGTGAGGTAGCAGTTTTATTTTGTATTTCTTCAGTTTAATCAATTGCTAAATTGAAGTATCATTGATACACATTATCTTCTAGTTTGAGGTGGATCAACATCAGAGTGATCCAGTAGTTTTATACATTACGAAATGATCCTTAGGGTAAGTCTAGTTACCATCACTCATCTTACAAAGTGACTGGAATTATATTGACCATATTCCCTATGTGTATATTCCATCCCCATGGCCTGTTTATTTTATAACTCGAAGTTTGTACCGCTTAATCCCCTCACCTGTATCATCTGTCCCTGACCCCTTCTTCCCCCTCTGGTAACCAACAGCTTGCTTCCTGCCTCTATGAGTCTGGTTCTGTTTTGTTTTGTTTCACTGTTTTGTTTTTTAGATTCCACATATAAGTGAAATCCTAGTAGATTTGTTTTTCTGTGATTCATTTCACTTAGCATAATACTCTTAGGTCCATTCAAGTTGTTGCAAATGTTAAGATTGCATTCATTTTTCCGGCTGAGTTATATTCCTTATGTATACATACCTCATTTTCTTTATACATTTATCAACAGCCACTTAGGGTTGCATCAGTATCTTGGTCCTTGTAAATAATGCTGCCAGAAACACAAGGATGTGTATATCTTTCCGGATGGGTGTTTTTTTGTTTTCTTCATGTATATACCCAGGAGTGGATTTGCTGGGTCATACAGTATTTCTATGTTTCATTTTTTGAGGACCTTCCATAGTGGTTACACCAATGCACATTCCCAGCAAGAGTGCACGAGGGTTCCATTTTCTCCACATCCTCGCCAACACTTGTTATTTTTTGTCTTTTAGGTAATAGCCACTCTGACAGGTAGGAAGTCATATCTCATTGTGGTTTTGATACCTGAGGATCAGTGATGTTGAACAGCTTTTTGGAAGCCTGTTGGCCACCTGTGTTTTCTTTGGGAAAGAGTCGATTCAAGTCTTCTACCCGTGTTTAAATCAGGTTATTTGTGGTTTTGGCATGAAGTTGTATAAGTTCGTTTCATATTCTCAGTATTAACTCTCACTGGATGTACCTTTTGCATATGTTTTCTCCCATTCACTGGGTTGCCTTTTCCTTATGTTGTAGGTTTCCTTTGTTTTGCAAAAGCTGTTCAGTTTGCTATGAAGGCACTTGTTTATTTTAGCTTCTGTGGCCCTTGCCTGAGGGGACTGGTCCAAAAAGTATATCGCTAAGACCAATGTCAGAGAGCTTCCTGACTATGTTTTCTTCTAGGAGTGTTATGGTTTCAGTCTTAACAGTCAAGCTTCTGGAAGCAGACGCCTGCTGGAATGAAATGCAGAGCTGGAAGGAAGCAAACAATCACGCATGTCCAGAGCCACCCAAGGCAGGAAAGTTCCAGCGCAGGGAGTGCCCAGGGCTGAGCCAGCCCTCCTGCGGCTGCTCCAGCAGGGATAACGATCATAAATACTTTACTTTTCTTCTAACATAATACACTTAATATAGTTTTCTAACAAAACAGCAAGTGAAAATAAAAACAATGAATTGATAAACACGATGAAAACTTATTCAACTGAAATCACAGGCAGATTTGGAGCTAAAGAAACTGAATATTTGAAGCCTCTCACTTGCATAGACTCTTTCCAAAGACATCTGTGAATTTTGTATTTGTATTTGTTTTTATTTTTTTCCTTAGGGAAATCTTCCAAAACAGTGCATGATCCGGAGTTCTCAAACCTAGATTTGCCCTTTAATATTCTAGAAATATTTCCTTAGTGATTGGTTTTAGGCAAGTGCTAAACAGCAAAGGGATTTCTCCTTAATTTAAAATCAGATGTTTGGATTCAAGTGTCACTGTTTTTGTCTAAAACTGTTAATGCTTGTCTCCTTCAAGGAGGTATTTTGTTTGTTAGATTTCTGTTTTGTTTTGTTTTATGAAATTGTTATAAGGTACTTTAGAGGAAGTGATAGGACATGTTACCATTTTTTTTAAATTGCATATTGTAGTTGGGAGAAAGGAAGATAAGACATATGTACTTATTTAATAGGAAGTTACATCCCATTAAGATCAAGCTGGAAGAAGCATGTGTATATTTCCTCAACAGTGTAACCTACCTCATCTTGCTCCTTGTTCTCGCATATACAGTCTATATTTATATATAATCATTATTCATATATAAAATTGACATGTTGGGCGCCTGGGTGGCTCAGTTGGTTAAGCGACTGACTTCAGCTCATGTCATGATCCTGGAGTCCCAGGATCAAGTCCCGCATCGGGCTCCCTGCTAGGCGGGGAGCCTGCTTCTCCCTCTGCCTCTGCCTCTCTCTCTCTCTCTCTCTGTCTGACTCCCATGAATAAATAAATAAAACATTAAAAAAATTGACATGCTTTATATTTCATATTATATTAAATATAAAAATGTTTAATAATATTTACTGTTAAGTACATAAATATATTTTATAATAAATATGTTTTAATATATAAACGTATGTTTGCTTTTCCTGGAGCAATGGGGTTGCCTTATGTTATCTCAAAGAATTACCTACAGAGATTGGTTAGAATTCAATGTGTCTTTAATATTCCAAGATTAATAGATCTTGATTCTATGGAATGATATTAAGTGAGTGCCACACCATTATCTAACTTCTTGTTTATGAACTTGGGCACAAAGAACCCTGATTGGTTACACTAGTGTTCAACCTGTGGACTTTCAGAAAGGTGAGGCTCCTACCTCCATAACCATGTTCATCTTCTTCAGACTATTTTTAGGAAAAAAATGTTGCTATGTTTAACACAAAACATCTCCTGATTCATGTACATCCTCTGGTCTCTATACATATTTAAAGGTAAAATAGAATTAAGTCATATTTTTGCAAACCTATGAGTTAAAATTCATTGGATTGATTTTTTTTTCCATTTGAAAAATGATATTTTGAGAATTCACCCTGGTCTCTCTTTATTTTTATTTTTTTTTTTGTGATGGTAGCAGATCTAACAAAAATCATCTGCAATGAACACAATGCACTTAAGTGTGCCCTAGAGATGAAATTTTCCCTAAAGTTCTTATGCAAACAATATATGAGGTTTCACCTGATAGGGAGTGAGCTCATTTAAGATGTTAAAAGTCTTACATTATGGTTGAAAAAGTTACTTTTATGTTTAAATTCTACTTTTAACTGAATTTTTACACTAATGATAGAAGGCTTATTGTCTAACTTAAAAAAATAACAACAATCTTACAAATTCATCATGTGGTAATAGTCGCTAACACGTTTCAAATTATAGACTCTAAAAGATTTACTTTTCAGTTTATTGTTCTGTTTCTTTGCAGCAGCGCCACTCATTGAATATTACCAATTATAAAAGTATTAGTTGAAAAAATATGAAAATGATCTAAGTTCATGATAGTTAAGCAATTTTTAAAATATTTCTGTTACCAAAAATGTGTTATTGCACATTTAACCATGAAAGAAAGCAAGAGAAGAAAGCATTAGAGAAAAAAATACAAAAGCATCCACAAAACAAGTGATAAAAATACATACATATGTATTTAATTATTAATAAATACATAAATAAATACATATAAAATATAATATGTATATATATTATTTGAATGTAAATGGGGTAATTGCTCCAGTCAAAAGACATAGTCTGCCATAATGGATTTAAAAAAAAAAAAAAAGAGCCATTTATATGCTGCCTATAAGAGACTCAT
>NC_058420.1:1150425-1177698 GCF_002201575.2 Neomonachus schauinslandi
GTGATACCAGGGTCATGGGATCAGCCCCCTCGCTGGCCCCCGAACTGGGCTCCCAGCAGGGAGCCTGCTTCTCCCTCTCCCACACAACCCCCACTCCCCTGGTGGTGCTCTCTCTCTCTCTTTCTCTCTCTAATGAATAAATAAGTTCTTTAAAATATAAATAAATAAATAAATAAATAAATAAATGAATGAATAAATAAATAAATAAATAAATAAATAAATGTATCCAACTGGCAAAGACGTCAAACTTTCACTCTCTGCACTCAACATGATACTCTATGTAGATAACTCAAAAGACTCCACCAAAAAATTGCTGGAACTAATACATGAATTCAGCAAAGTCACAGGATATAAAGTCAATGTACAGAAATCTTTCTGTATTAGGCAGCAGAAAGAGAAAGCAAGGAATTAATGTTATTTACAAATTGCACCTGAGTGTTGATGGAGGAACATGGGTGGGCTAGATTGGTGATGGGTACTAAGGTGGTTATATGATGTAATGAGCTCTGGGTGTTACATGTAAGTGATAAGTCACAAAATTGCACTCCTGAAATCCATATTACACTATAGGGTAACTAACTAGAATTTAAATAAAAATTTTGATAAAAAAAATGTACTTAACTAGTTATAAATTTGTTCATAGATTCTATTACTTTCTATTGCTCAATCTTGTTAATTTGTGTCTTTCTAGGGATTTGTTCGTTTTTTCCAGCTTTCAATTTGTTGGCACAAAATTGTTCACAGTAGTGTCTTACAACCTTTGTGTGTGCATGTGGTATCAATCTAATGGGAGCATTTCCTATCTGTTTTGCTGGAATCCTTTCTTGGTTTTACATTGGTCTGGGTGTTACAGCTTCTCCGCTGGTCTCTAAATTTCTCTCAAAGTTCTTCCAGTCTGTATACTGTTCTTACGTTGGTGTTTCTATGGAATCACAAGTAAACACTATTTTGAGGGATAGTTTTGCTGGACATAGAGTTTTGAGTTGACAGCCAGCCCCTTTCTGTTATATAGCAAGGATGCCATTTCAATGACTTTTCATAACTATAAGTTCTACTGGGAAGTCTTGTGTAATAGTTCTCTTCTGTGCTTGTACGTGCTGTTTACTAATTGTTCCAAATTTTTTTCTCATTGTTTTTGGCTTTGAAAAGTTAGATGCATATTGTGTTTTATTTTTGGATTTTTCGTGCTTCAAATTTGTAGAAGTTCTTGAATCTGAAATTCTCTCACTAAATTGGGGATATACACAACCCTCATTTTTATCATTTTTTTAACCTGGGATATGGTACATTTCATAATCTGCAGGGACTGCAGCTACATGTATCTTATAAACATTTGCTTATTTATTATTTATTTATTTATTTATTTATTATTTATTTATTTATTTTGCTATTGAAAATTCAGGATTTATTAAATCCTTTTTAAAAAATCAATTTATTTAATTATGTTCAGTTAGCCAACATAGTACAGCATTAGGTTTTGGTGTAGTGTTCAACGATTCAATAGTTGTATTTAACACCCAGTGCTCATCACAACACGCGCCCTCCTTTTTTTTTTAAGATTTTATTTCTTTTTCCTTTTTTTGAAATTTTATTATGTTATGTTAGTCACCATAAAATACATCATTGGTTTTTGATGTGGTGATCCATGATCCATTGTTTACATATAACACCCAGTGCTCCATGCAGTATGTGCCCTCCTTAATACCCATCACTGGGCTAACCAACCCCCTCTCTCCCCTCCCCTCTAAAATCCTGTTTGTTTCTCAGAGTCCATAGTCTCTCAGGGTCCGTTTCTCCCTCCAATTCCATCCCCCATTTTCCCTTCGTTCTCCTAATGTCCTCCATGCTATTCCTTATGTTCAACATCTAAGTGAAACCATATGCTAATTGACTTTCTCTGCTTGACTTATTTCACTTAGCATAATCTCCTCCAGGCCCATCCATTTTGAGGTAAACATTGGGTATTCATCCTTTCCAATGGCTGAGTAATATTCCATTGTATATATGGACCACATCTTCTTTATCAATTCATCTGCTGAAGGCCATCTCGCTCTTTCCACAGTTTGGCTAATGCGGACATTGCTGCTATGAACATTGGGGTGCAATCGGCCCTTCTTTTCACTGCACCTGTGTCTTTGGAATAAATACACAGGAGTGCAAGGCCTGGGTCATAGGGTAACTCTATTTTTAAATTTTTGAGGGACCTCCACACTGTTTTCCAAAGTGGCTATACGAAATTGCATTCCCACCAACAGTGTAAGAGGGTTCCCCTTTCTCCACAACCTCTCCAACATTTGTTGTGTCTTTCCCTGTCCATTTTTGCCATTCTGCCTGGTGTAAGATGGTATCTCAAGGTGGTATTGACTTCAATTTCCCTGAAGGCTATTGATAAACATTTTTTCATGTGTCTGTTAGCCATTTGTACATCTCCTTCAGAGAAGTGTCTTTTCATATCTTCTGCCCACTTTTTGACTTGATTATTTGGTTTTTTTGGGTGTTGAATTTGAGAAGTTCTTTATAGATCTTGGATACCAGCCCTTTCTCTGTAGTGTCGTTTGCAAATATCATCTCCCATTCGGTGGGTTGCCTCTCTGTTTTTTTGACTGTTTCCTTGGCTTTGCAGAAGCTTTTTATCATGATGAAGTCCCAAAGGTTCATTTTTGCTTTTGTTTCACTAGCATTTGGAGATGTATCTTGAAAGAAGTTGCTGTGGCCGATGTGAAGAGATTCCTGCCTATGTTCTCCTATTGGATTTTATGAATTCCTGTCTCATATTTAGGACTTTCATCCACTTTGAGTGTATCTTTGTGAATCGTGTTAGGAAATGGTCGAGTTTCATTCTTCTGCATGTGGCTGTCTAATTTTCCCAGCACCATTTATGAGGAGAATGTATTTTTTCCATTGCATGTTTTTCCTGCTTTGTCAAAGATTATTTGACCATAGAGTGGAGGGTCCATATGTGGGCTCTCTATTCTGTTCCTTTGCTGTACATGCCTGTTTTTGTGCCAGTACCATGTGGTCTTGGTAATCACAGCTTTGTAATATAGCTTGAAATCAGGCAACGTGATGCCCCCAGCTTTATTTTTCTTTTTCAAAATTTCCTTTGCGATTCAGGGTCTTTTCTGATTCCATACAAATTTTAAGATTGTTTCTATGAGCACTTTGAAAAATGTCATTGGAATTTTGATCAGGATGGCAGGGAATGTATCGATTGCCCTGGGTACCATAGACATTTAACAATGTTTATACTTCCGGTCGATGAGCATGGAATATTTTTCCATCTTTTGTGTCTTTATTCTTTTTGTTGTCTGATTGCTGTTGCTAGGACTTCTAGTATTATGTTGAACAATAGTGGCGAGAGTGGGCATCCTTGACATGTTCCTGATCTTAAGAGAAAGGCTCTCAGCTTTTCCCCATTGAGGTTGATATGCACTGTGGGTTTTTCAAAGATGGATTTTATGACCTTGAGGAATGTTCCCTCTATCCCTATACTCTGAAGAGTTTTAATCTGGAAAGGATGTTGTATTTTTTCAAATGCTTTTTCTGCATCAATTGAGAGGACCATATGGTTCTTCTCCCTCCTCTTATTAATGTGTTCTATCATATTGATTTGCAAATGTTGAACCACCTTTGCATCCTGGGGATAAATCCCACTTGGTCATGGTGGATGATCCTTTTAATGTATTGTTGGATCATATTAGCTAGGATTTTGTTGAGGATTTTGGAATCCATATTCATCAGGGATATCCGTCTGAAATTCTTTTTGATGGTGTCTTTGCCTGGTAGGGGGAAAAAAGTAATGCCGGCCTCATAGAATGAGTTTGATGTTTTCCTTCTGTTTCTATTTTTTGAAACAGCTTCAGGAGAATAGGTATTATTTCTTCTTTGAATGTTTGTAGATTCCCCAGGGAATCCATCAGTCCCTGGAATCTTGTTTTTTGGGACGTTTTTGATCAGTGCTTCAATCTCGTTACTGGTTATTGGCCTATTCACGTTGTCAATTTCTTCCTGTTTCAGTCTTGGCAGCTTATAGGTTTCCAGGAAGGCCTCCATTTCATCCAGATGGCTCAGTTTATTGGCATATAGTTGTTGATTAGAATTTCTAATAATTGTTTCTATTTCCTTGGTGTTAATCATGATCTCACCCCTTTCATTCATAATTTTATTAATTTGGGTCCTTTCTCTTTCTTTTGGATAAATCTGGCAAGTGGTTTATTGATCGTATTAATTCTTTCGAAGAACCAACTTCTAGTTTTGCTGATCTGACCTTCTGTGTTTCTGGATTCTAATTCATTGATCTCTGCTCTAATTTTAATCATTTTTCTTCTACTATGTGGTTTAGGCATAGTTGCTTGCTTCTTATCTAGTTCTTTAAGGTGTAGAGTTAGTTGGTGAATTCGGGATTTTTCTATTTTTTTGAGTGAGGTTTGGATGGCTAAGTATTTCCCCCTTAGGACCGCCTTTGCAGTATCCCATAGGTTTTGGATTGATGTGTTTTCATTCTTATTGATTTCCATGAATTGTTTCATTTCTTCTCTGATTTCTTGGTGGACCCAAACATTCTCGAGCAGAGTGGTCTTTAGCTGCCAAGTGTTTGAAGTTCTGCCAATTTTTTTCTTGTGAGTTCCAGTTTTTGAGCATTGTGGTCTGAGAATATGCAGGGAATAATCCCAATCTTTTGTTATTGATTGAGCCCTGATTTGTGACCCAGTATTTGTGACCCAGTTGAGACCTGAATTGTGACCACATACTGGGTCACAAATGGAGAAAGTTCCATGTGCGCTTGAGAAAAATGAGTATTCTGTTGTTTTAGAGTGGAATGTTCTGTAAATATCTATGAGGTCCATCAGGTCCAATGTATCATTCAAAGCTCTTGTTTCCTTGTTGATTTTCTGAATAGGTGATCTGTCCATTGCTGAGAGTGGAGTATTGAGGTCTCCTATAATTAACGTATTGTTATCAATATGACTCGTTATTTTGGTTAACAGTTGGCTTATGTAGGTGTCTGCTCCCATCTTTGGGACATAGATATTTACAATTGTTAGATCTTCTTGTTCGATAGACCCATTCAGAATGATATAGTGTCCTTCTGTCTCTAATTACAGAATTCAGTTTAATATCTAATTTTTTCTGGAGCACCTGGGTGGCTCAGTCAGTTAAGCATCTGCCTTCGGCTCAGGTCATGATCTCAGAGTCCTGGGATCAAGGCCCACATCGGGCTCCCTGCCCAGTGGGGAATCTGCTTCTTCCTCTCCCTCTGTCCCTCCCCCCACCACTTGTGCTCTCCCTCTCTTTCAAATAAGTAAATAATCTTTAATAAAATAAAATAAAATCTAATTTTTCTGATATAAGAATTGCTACCCCAGCTTTTGTTTGAGGTCCGCTGGCATGGAAGATGGATCTCCATCCCTTCACTTTCAGTCTGGATGTATCTTTAGTTCCAAATGAGTCTCTTGTATGCAGCATATGGATGGGTCCTGTCTTTTTTCCAATCTGCAACCCTGTGCCATTTTATGGGAGCATTTAGGTCATTCACGTTGAGAGTGATTATTGAAAGTTATGAATTAATTGTCATCATGTTGTCTGTGAAGATATTGCTTTTATAGATTGTCCCTGTAAATTTCTGTTGTATATCACTCTTAGGGTCTTTCTCCTTTTATAGAACCTCCCTTAATATTTCTTATAGGGCCGGTTTAGTGTTCACATATTCTTTCAGTTTCTGCCTGTCCTGGAAGCTCTGCATCTTTCCATCCATTGTACATGACAGCCTTGCGAGATAAAAGTATTCTTGGCTGCATGTGCTTCTCATTTAGTACCCTGAATATGTCTTGCCAGGCCTTGCTGGCTTGCCAGGTCTCTGTGGATATGTGTGACGTTATTCTGTTGTCCCTCTTTCTGTACGTAAGGAATCTCTTCCCTCTAACTGCCCCTAAGATGGTTTCCTTGGTTCTAAGATTTGCAAGTTTTACTATTACATACCGGGGCATTGGCCTGTTTTCCTTGATTTTGGAAGGGGGCCTCTCTGCCTCTAGGATGTGGATGTGTGTTTCATTCCCTAGATTAGTGAAGTTCTCAGCTATGATTTGCTCAAACACATCTTCTAGTCCTCTCTCTCTCTCCACTCCCTCCGGGATTCCAATTAACACAGATCCATTTATATTGTGCATGTCATCTAGTGGTTAACCGAGTTTTTGGATTTTGAATTTGATTTCCTACATATAATATTGTTTCTTCTAGCACATTTAATCATGCCTCAAACTTCTTGTCTATTCATTCTTGCAAATAAAGTGCAGTTGAAATATTTTGGGTTAATCTATCCACATGATGTGCAGTATGTATACATGTACTAAAGCCGTTGTAGATATTGCAAAAGAACTTATGATTCCTATAAGAGCAGTAATACCTAATATAAGTGCTGCAATAAATCTCTTAGGGCGGCGTAAGGCTTTATCTACAAGTTGAATTGTATACCTGCCAGGATCATCATTCCAATGTTCTTCTAATTTTAAAGGGAACACTACATAAGGAGGTTGATGAACAGCTATAAAAACAGTTGGTCCAACGGTTGGATCAATGCAATTAGTTAATGTACATTTTGAACAGGATACATAATAGGTATGATTAATCTTGTTTACCTGTAATTGGCCATGACCTTGCACCAAGGGAGCATGAAGGGGACCCACACATGCCATGACCACCTCCAAATGGTCAGGGCGTCTAGGCCTTTTTAGAAAAATCATTCCTGTAGCAGCTAATCATCTATATAATTCAGGATATATTTGAATACTATTCTGAGTTTTAGCAACAAATAAAGAACTAACCCATCCTAATGAGAACCATCTGTTTATTTTTTCTGGCTTTACTATTAGATTATTGTTCCAATAATACTTTGTTGATTGATTATTTAAATGTCTTCTATAGTCATGGTCTGGGCTAGATACGGAGTAGTCATAAATGGACATCTGAGAGTTGTGAGAATCGCAATCCTTTAGATTGGAACATACTTTCATGCCATAAGGGAAACCCTTTAAATTTATCAATATTGCCCCAAGCATTATTTAGGTCTCCTAGCAAGACCTCACATAGAGGAATAGATGCAGGAGGTTTATCATGGACCACAGTATCTTGATAATTATAACTTCCTATATGCTGTAGATTAAGTACCCAAGGATCCCTAGTTTTTGGATTCACATTGGGAGAATCAGTTAATAAACTTCTATAATTGAGGGGAATGCAGCCATCAGGTAAATTTGTTGTATTGGTACTAAAGCATATAGGAGGATCATCAAGTCTCCCGTGGAAAGAGAAATTTGCATCTGTTTTATGCAAGATAAGTGAATTTGATTCTCCCCCCAAAAGATCAGAATTATTAGTAAACACACGAATAGAAGAGGATCCCCAAGGTGTAGGATGCAAGATTGGCGGATCCGGAATATATGCCCAATATTGAGAAGCAGAAATACATACCACCTGGCATGAAATGATCGCAAGCATAGTCACAAACATATTCTCAGGGGTTACATTAACACCTTGTCCTTCCATGAGACGCTGTGCTTGACTGGAGAGTTGTTTCAGTTGTCCCCAGATTGGTGGGTTGCTGTGCAGTGTGGTCAGAGTAGGTGGCGCAGTAGGACTTGTTTGCGAGTCTTCAAGGCGCAGCCAGCGTAAAGATGGCATCAGAGGGTCAGCGGCTTCTGGAGATTGGGCAGGACTTTCTCTAAGTGGGATATTTATAGGGGGTAAAGGTCTACGTATCGGACGTGGAAGTGGAGGGTGTCTGCGAGACATGATGTCGGATTAGTCTATCAAGAATCCAGATAGGTGAGTCAGCGTCCTGTGGAAAGACACAAGCATAGCCTCGCCCCACACATTAATACTATATCGGGGCCTTTCCAAGATCCTGTTAAGAGATCTTTCCATATAACCAGTGATTGGGGTTTAATGTCATCAGTGTCCCAATGTTTCATAATGGGAGAAATCTCATGAGAGTCACAATTTAGATAATTGATGACGAATAGTGCATGATTTAGTATATGATCATGCGCAGAACCATATTTATATTCTGAACTCTGTAGTCTGGAGATTTGGGTTTTTAAGGTCTGGTGAGCTCTTTCTACTATAGCTTGTCCCCGCGGGTTATAGGGAATCCCCGTATTATGGGAGATTTTAAAGGAATCACAGAATTTTTTGAATGCAGATGAAGCATATGCAAGTGCATTATCTGTCTTAATAGCTTTGGGCATTCCTGCATAGGCGAAACAAAACATCAAATGTTGAGACATCTTTAAAAGCTTCTCTGGTGCGAGATGTCGCCATAATTAAATGAGAGAAAGTGTCCACAGAAACATGTACATAGCTCAATTTACCAAAGCTGGGAACATGTGTTACATCCATCTGCCAGAGATCATTGGGTCTAAGGCCTCGGGGATTAACCCCCATAGGCAAAGAGGGCTGAGTGGTTGGACATATAGAGCATTTCCGAACTAATTCTCTGACCGCTTCTCTTGTTATGTGAAATTGCCTTCTTAAAGAGGCTGCGTTTTGATGATGGAGGGCATGGTTGGCAGTTGCTTCTTTAATTGTAAAGATTGCCTCTCTGGTAAGCAAATCAGCTATATTATGTCCTTCTGCTAGGGGTCCTGGCAATCTGGAGTGGCCTCGGATATGGCCCACATACAGCTTGTGCATTCTCTTTCTGATCAGATCTTGGAGCTCCTGTAAGCGAGGAGCAATAGTAGTTTTGTTTTGAGCTATAATAGCGGTTTCTATAACAGGGAACAGCCTGGACACATACTGAGAATCAGTGAAAAGATTAAATGGTTGGTCATGTAAAGTCTTAAAGGCTTCTATCACCGCAAAGAGTTCAGTTCTTTGGGCTGAAGTTTCGGTAGTTTGTACTGCTGTTTTATGGTTATTAATGACATAAGCTGCTCTTCCGGTTGAGGAGCCGTCAGTAAAGATGAGAGCAGCTGGGTGAGCTAAGGGTGAGGAGTTGACAATTTTTGGAAAGATAATTGATTGTTCTTTTAGGAATTGAAGTAGAGGGTGGGGAGGCAAATGATTTTAATAGTTCCAGTAAAAGATTAGATAGCAATTTGCCAGTCATCATCCAGTTGGAATAAATAATCAAGTTGCTCCCTTTTATAAGGCAGGGTTAATGATTGAAATTCTCTTCCAAATAGCTCAACACTCCTAGCTCTTCCTTTAACAATTAATATGGCAACCAAGGTGGTAGAGGAAAAGACTACCTTCTTGGTGGTTATGGGGAGGTCAGTCCATTCCAAGGGTCCCTCCTGCCATAATACTCCAGTTGGAGTATGAGCAGTGGGTATGACTATAAATTCCCAATGTTTACGATAGTCCAGCCTTTGCAGTTGTTGGCTGTTAATAGCCCTTTCTACTTTAGAAAGAGCCTCCTTTGCTTCTGGGTTTAGTTGTCTTACAGAGTTGGGATTTGAATCCCCTCGAAGAATATTAAATAGTGGCTGAAGGTCATTTTATATATCGTCTCACCCAATTAATATCTCCTAATAGTTTCTGGAAATTGTTCAAAGTACATAGAGAATCAGTTCTTAGCTGTAAGTGTTGAGGAGATATGGTCGAGGTATAAATAATGCACCCTAAATAGTTTATTGGAGGGTTTACTTGAATTTTTTCAGGTGCAATAATCAATCCGAAATCTTGCAAAGATAAGGTTGAGGCATTTAAGGCCACTTGAAGCAGGGAGTATTGTGAGTGACTTATCAAAATACCATCCATATAGTGAATGCAATATACCTGAGGATAATTCTCTCTAAAACTAGTTAAAGCCAGATCAACAAACCTTTGGCATAGAGGAGGGGTATTTTTCATTCCTTGCGGTAACAATGTCCATTGAAATCTTTGATAAGGTCGTTTAAGATTCGGAGAAGGGACACTAAAGGCAAATTCCTACAGTCTTGGGGAGCCAAGGGTATGGTAAAGAAACAATCTTGTAGATCTATGATGATGACATGATCCTCTTTAGGAATTGCTACAGGGAAGGTAGCCCTGGCTGCAAATTTCCCATATTTTCCATGGTAACATTTATAGCTCTTAAGTCCTGCAAGAGTCTCCACTCTCCCGACTTTTTCTTGATGACAAAAATTGGAGTATTCCAAGGACTATTTGTAGGTTCTATATGGCCTTTGGCTAGTTGTTCCTGCACCAATTTGGTTACAGCCTGAGTTTTTTCCTCAGTTAAGGGCCATTGCTCCCCCCAAACGGGGTTATCGCCTTTCCAAACGATAGGGTCGGCTGTCACCTTAGCAATGGCCCCTAGGATCAATTTAGTTGATAGCCCAAGCCTTCCCGGGGCTTCCTCTGACTGGGGATTATAAGTGTTGCTCTTCCCTCAAGATTTTTTCCTAAGCCTTGATTGGGATTGAAGCCCATCTGCAACATCTGAGCAGCAACTTGATCATTGGGACTAAGAAGAAACACTCCCATTTGAGATAAGATATCTCTTTCCCATAGAGTCATTGGCAAGGAGGGAATAACATACGGCTGGAAAGTCCCTGATGATTCTCCGTCATTCCAAGTTAGTATCTGAGAACGCTTTGCTACATTATTAGCGGATCCCGAACCTACCAGAGTTGAGGGAGTGCTTTTAGTTGGCCAGGCATTAGGCCAATCTTTGCCTGCATACAAGTTACATCTGCCCCGGTATCTAATAACCCCTCAATAGGTTTTCCTTGTATCTTAGGAATTTTTATAGGGCGAGATGTCTTTACCCTTCGAGCCCAAAAAGCCATGTCACTAGACCCAAAACCTGCTTCGTCTCTGGGGTGTCAATGGCTACAGGATTGTTAAGGGAAACCAAGGGTAGTAAGAGTAATTGTGCTATTCTTTGACCTGGATGAATTTGGATAGTCTTAAGGGGTGGTTCCAGCATAATTTTAAGTTCTCCCTCATAATCGGAATCAATAACCCCAGGTACAACCTTTATCCCTTGTAGGGATGTAGAACTTCTTCCCAGAATGAGTCCTACAGTGCCACCCGGGAGTGGGCCATAAATCCCTATGGCTATAGTCACATATGTTTGATCAGGAGTTAATATTGTTGAGGAGGTGGAGCACAAGTCCAGTCCTGCACTCCCATCGGTAGGTTTTGTGAAGTCTGACACAGTTTTCCGGTACTGAATGGGTTGTTGGAGTTCCCGGTTATTTGTGGGGCCTGGGTCAGGCCCCGCACCCAGTCTCCCGAAAGATTTTGAGTTGGAAGTTGTAAACTGGGTGTATTGTTCTCTTTTCTTTGTCCATTGGGAGGAAGCAAGGTCCCATTCTTATGACATTTAGATTTGCATTCCCTGCTCCAATGAAAACCCTTATTACAGTGAGGACATAGAGTCTTTGGAGGTGCTATAGTGGTAGTGAAACTTGTGCCTCCAGGAAGAATTCCTAATTTCTGAGGGCAATGTCTACTGAAGTGGCCGATTTGGCCACATGAGAAGCCGGCAGTACTATTACTACTGGCTCCATTAGGTTTGGAAAGCTTAGGGTTGTTTATATTGGCAAGGGATTGAGTACTTGTTTGCCCCTGAAGGGCAGCTGCTATTGCTATGCCCTGCAGATAGGATGGAGTAACTTCAGAACAAACTTTTACAAAATCATTAAGTGTGCCAGTTTTCCTAATGGGTCTAATTAGAGTTTGGCAAGTTGTGTTAGCATTCTCGAAGGCCAATTGTTTGATTATGATTTGTGCAGCTTCATCGTTAGGAATAGTTTTCTCAACAGCGTCAATAATCTTAGCTAAAAAATCCTGGTAAGGTTCTTCTGGACTTTGTTTGATATTACTTAAGCCTGTAGTTTTTACCTCTCCAGCAGGTAGGTGTCTCCAGGCATTAACAGCTAGGCTGGAGCTATGGCTGAGAGCCTCCTTAGATAAATTTAGTTGATCACGGGCTTGTGACCATTCCTCTAGGCCCATAAGCATATCAAATGTTATGGAGCGGTGGCCTGACTTTTTATTAATAGCAATTTGTTGCTTTGCCAACTCCTCATATTCAGTCTTCCAAAGTAAATATACCCCACAGGGAGACAAGATTTGGCAGTTTGAAGCCAATCATAAGGAGTCATCCACCGGCTAGCAATTGCCTCCACCAAATGCAAAGTATAAGGAGATACAGAACAATAGTCAGAAACTGCCTTTTCAGTTCCTTTAAGACCTTATAAGGAAGTGGTTCTCACGGAGGTTCATCCCATTCATCATCAAAAGTCACTGGAAAACATTTAAAGGTTAAATCCCCATCTCGCAAGCCCTCCTGTATTGCTCCCTTAAAGCCAATATTCTTAATAGGGGGCAAGGGTATTTTACGAACTAAGGCCTTGTTCTGTGGAACTTTTAACTGTCTATATAGATTAATAACAGAGCCGCATTCAGGGGCTGTGGCATTTGCAAAAAGTACTGAATCTTGTTCATGATATTTAGCAGCCTCCTCCTCAAGGGCTACCTCTTCCTCAGAGGACAATTGATCGTCTTCCCCTTCAAATCTTTTAATATCTTTGTCCTCATCTTCTGATTTCATTTCATTAATTACCAGTACTTGAGAGGCTGCTTTTTGTAATAGAGGTGTCTCTTCAGTGGGGGCAGCGTTATGTATCTCCCATAATTTTTTGTGTAAAGCCTGTGAACTAGGCACAGGATCTAACATATCTCTTAACACTGTTCAAAAAGAGAATGCCTCCACAGGTACATTTTCAGGACCATAGTTAGAATAGTATAACCGCATTTCCTCCCCTATCTTGTTCCATGTTCTAATATTGAGACTACCATCTTTCGGGAACCAAGGGCAACAGGTCTCTACAAAGGTGAAAAATCTAGCCAGTTGAGCATGAGTAACCTTAACACCTCTTTTTTCAATCATATGCTTAATAATATCAATAGTTGTCGTTCCTTTGACTATTTATGGCCCATAGTTTCTCTAAGTTCTGTCTTTCTGCTCACTCTTACTCTGTATTCCTTCACAGAGGGGTCTGCAGTACCCACGAGCAGAGTCCTATCCATCCTCCTAGAAAGGCTTACCTAGTTGAGCCCCACACAATGGGTGCCATTTGCCGGAGTCTAGCTCCAGCCGGAAAGGATGGCGATGGCGAATGAGAAGACACAGACACAGGATCATGTGGCAAGCATCTCCTCCTGACAGCCTCGGAGGAACTTTATTTATATGTTAGGATATTTTTGTTTTCCCAAACCTTATATCATTTTCTGGATTAGAGCCATAGCCTTCTTTCATTTTTCCTTTGTAATGAGTAACATGACCTTTATTGAATTCTCCTTATTGGCTTTCGCAAAAACTAGAAAACAGTACGCAAAGAGAAAGGTGCTAGGCAGAGCGTGGCCATCTGGTGATTTTGTTCTACAGAAACTAATTCTTCATGGAATTGGTTTCATTATGATTGCTTAGATAGGTGTAACTAAGATGAGGAGTCACTTTATCATGATACCCCAGAAATATTCCCACAGTTATAAAGATTGCCATAAATAAAATGAAAAAGAATAGCAGGAGCCAGCCCAGAAATATTCCCACAATTATGAAGTTTGCCATAAACAAAATGAAAGAGAATAGCAGGAGCCAACTGTGGAGTCTCCTGTTTTCAGGATCATCCCCCATACTTGGACTTTGTCAAACAGCATGAGTAGCTTGGCTCACACCAGCCAGGCACCTTCCTATTCCCATTTATCCTCCGATATCTGTCCTTAGAATCAAGGCTCCCCCTTCGTACCTCAAAACCAACTGACTGCAATATTCTGTTTGTAGAGATCCAGATCTTCTTACCTCTCAGACTGGTTTCATGGGTGCTCAGAGTGGTCTGGTAGATATCCAGCTCAATTCCGGGGACCAGTTGAAATAGCGTCCCCTACTACTCTGCCATCTTTCCTTCCTCCTCATATGTGGAATCTAAAAAACAAAAGCTGATGATCTAAGGGGGGATGAGAGAAAAAGAAAGAGAAATCAACAGACTCAAATGTAGAGAACAAACTAATGGTCACCAGAGGGGAGCTGGGTGCGGAAGGGTGAAACAGGTGATGGTGATTGAGGAGAACACTTGTTGTGATGAGCAATGGGTGTGTATCAACGTATTGAAACACTATATGGTACACCAAAACTAATATTACCCCTGTATGTTAAGTTACTGGAATTAAAATAAAAACTTAAAAGAAAGTAACATACACATCTCTACATGTACTCATGGCACAATATAAGGCCATGTCAGAGACTTTCCCTATCCTGTTCTGAGGTACAGACATTAATGATAGTGACATTCCATTTATTGACAGCAGTCATTTTCATTTCTTAGAATACAAATGCTGGGCACTTAGGGAAGGTGTTCAGTAGAAGTTTTATTATTGTGCTTGATGGGATGCATAGAGCTGGTTTAGCTGAGCGACACAATTAGTGTCAGCAAAAGGTTTTTAAAGTCCAGTCCAGCAAATGAACCCCTACATGGATCTCTGCCTAGCCTTGGTCATTAACCTATGTCTATATTTTTTTGTTGTTGTTTTCTCTTATACCACAGAACTGGAGGCCAGCCAAAGGGCACATACTTTCCTGGGACACATTGCCATACTTGTCCCACAGACCAGGCTGCTGATCATCTGATAGAAGTTTCATCCAAACATCCACAAAAACAAACAAACAAATAAACAAGCAACAAACAAACAAATAAACAAACAAACTAACTAACTAACCCTGTCAAATGGAGCTATGCACCATTTTGATGATTGTCAGTCTTATAACCAGTGCTCTGGTGCCTTCACTGGCCTATAATCCAGAGACAGAAAGCCTCCAAATGAGCCATAGCTTCAGCCTGGCAAATGCTGAGTACCCCATTAGAGATGACATTGCTTTTAAGGGCCAGTGACAATTTCATCCTAGTCTCTAAAATGTCTGCTCCAGGGATGGCCATGCATTGCCTACCCTAAACACAGATTGAACACAGGCCACTTATTACTTTTATTACTTTGGTATTAGTGCTTCCATTGTTTCCTAAACTCTCCAAATGCCTGGCCCATGATCCTTGTATATTCCTAAGTATCTGCTAAAACATATTCCCTATACTTCTTCCAGTGAAATTTGGTAGAATTTACAACTCTTTCCAATGAAAACAAAACAAATTAATGGAGATGATACGTCAGTCAACTCCTAAGCCCCTTGTGAAGAGAGCTGCTCACTCACCAGTGCGCCTTCCACTACACCCCTCCAGCTTTTGGTCACAATATCCTACCCTGGGTTTCTAACAATAACCACCATAACCAATCCTTCCCCTTTACCTGTAATATTTGTATATAACTTGCTAAATTATCAGTTCATTACCTCCACCAACATAACTGCCAGACCTGACATATTAATCCAGAAATACAATATATTATTGTTAAACTCATATTTTTAAAATACTTTACAATTCCACAATAATGTAGAGATCCTGCAGGTTTTAGATGCATATGTAGCTTAATTCCATTTAAATGGGAAACTTAGGGGCGCCTGGGTGGCTCAGTTGGTTAAGCGACTGCCTTCGGCTCAGGTCATGATCCTGGAGTCCCTCGATCGAGTCCCACATCGGGCTCCCTGCTCGGCAGGGAGTCTGCTTCTCCCTCTGACCCTCCCCGCT
Source organism: Neomonachus schauinslandi (assembly GCF_002201575.2). NCBI lineage: Eukaryota > Metazoa > Chordata > Mammalia > Carnivora > Phocidae > Neomonachus > Neomonachus schauinslandi. Next base: position 1,166,055 of record NC_058420.1, read on the forward strand.
CTCATGTGCTTGCTCTCTCTCATTCTCTCTCTCTCTCAAATAAATAAATGGGAAACTTAGTTTAAAGTTAGTTTATTTAAACCTACAAAGAGTCCCAATAGTTCAACTCATGTTCTTCTTTAAAACCCTCAAAAATATTTCCTATATTGCTTAAGGCAACTTATGTCCTCACGGTGCTGCGGAAGGCACCTCCCATATAGGAGAGAAAACACTTCTGTGTCTTTACATGTAATTAACACACTGAACAGTTCTGTAATTACATGTGTGTGGATTTTCACCACACACTAAGCAATGCACTGATACTCTTGGATGTCCTACAATTTAACAAAATTCTGACACTATCCACTTGTAGATTGCATCAGATTGCCCAGAGTAAGGGCTCAGGCCTACAAGACTGCTCCTAATACACACAGACTTCACACAACAATCTCATGATCAGGTTGTCACATGTGCTTCAGAATGACTAGAGGTTTCCATGACACACTCTGTAGGTTTAATTGCTTTGCTCTGGCAGCACACAGAACTCAGAGAAACATCTTACTTACTAGATCACCAACTTTTTATAAAAGGATGGAACTCAAGAACATCCAAGTGGAAGAGATGCATAGGCAGAAGTATGAGGAAAGGGCCATGGAGCTTCCATGCCCTCTCCAGGCACTCCTCTCACCACATCTACATGTGCTTGACAACCTGGAAGCTTTTCTGTGTCCCATCCTTTTGGGTTTTTATGAAGGTTTCATTATATAGGCATTATTGATTAAATCATTGGTTCCTAGTGATCAAAATGAATATCCAGCCCCTCTCCTCCAGGCAATCAGTCCCCATCTGTGTGTTTTCCAAAGGTCGCCTCATTAACAGAAACAAGTGTGGTTGAAACAGGTTTCTTATGAATATTTTTAATTGGTCTTATCACTTAGAAAAACCCAAAGGTTTAAGGAGCTATGTGCCAGAAATGCGACCAATATGAAATAGGTATTTCTTATTATAAATCAATGTATCACACCCCTCCGCTTGTGAATTTTAAGAATAAACTCTGTGGTACTTCCTTCCTGGGTCATGACACAGTCATATTTATAAATTAAATCCTGGGTACATTTTTCTTTTTTTTTTTCTTTTTTCTTTTTATTATGTTATATTAGTCAGCATACAATATATTACTAATTTTGGTATAGTGTTCCATGATTGATTATTTGCATATAACACCCAGTGCTTATTAAAACACGTGCCCTCCTTGAGGGGAGGAGCAAGATGGTAGAGGAGTAGGAGACCTAAATTTCCTCTGGTCCAAGGAATTCAGATAGACAGGGATCAAACCATTATGAACACTTACGAACTCACAGGAAATCAAAGAAAAGAATAGCAGCAACTCTCTGAATAGAAAAGTGACCACTTTCTGGAAGGTAGGATGTGTGGAGAAGTGAATCCAAGGCAGTATTCAGGAAGATAGATGGCGGGGCAGGGGCCGCTGTCAGCCACTGCTGGCAAGTGATAGAGCAGTGGAGCACAAATCCGGGACTTTTAGAAGTCTGCTCCACTGAGGGACATCACTCCAGTGGCTAAACAGGGGGTGGAACCCTCTCTGGGACAGTGTAGTCTCAGGACCCTTGGGGTCACAGAAAGACAGGGGTGCCTCAGTGTGGCAGAGCTCCCAGGTATCAAAGTAAGCAACCCGCCTGCAGAGTCGGAACTGAGGAGTGGGCTCTCAGCTTGGGGTTGCCATAGACTGATCTGTGGCACATTTGGGCCACCGGCTCTGCCAGCCGGGACCCAAGAAGCAGCAGATCCAGGGAGATGCCCCTTCCATCCCAGAATACCAACGTGGGAGCACACCACAGGAATCTGCTGGGTTTGGAGATTCCAAATGGGGTTGTGTGCGGGAGATAGAAACGCTCGTTCACAGGACGGGTGAGCACGGAGTGCGGCTGGAGACTGGAGAGATGGGAGTGATTGACTGCTTTTCTCTGGAATCTCACTGAGGAGTGGGGCCCTGAGTTCTCGGCTCCTCTGGGGTGGAGATTGAGAGGCTGCCATTTTCCCTCTCATCCTCCAAAGCTGCACAGAGGGCTTGTAGGGAACAAAAGTTTCTGAGAGCAAACCCAAGCAGATTACTTAGCTCAGCCCCTGGCAAGGGCGGGGCAATTCTGCCTCTGGTAAAGACATTTGAGAACCAATGCAAGAAGCCCCTCCCCCAGAAGATCAGCAAGAACAGCCAGCCAAGATCTAGTTTACCCATCAATGAGAAAGGCAAAACCCCAGCGCTAAGGGAACACAGCACATAGAATTCAGGGCTTTTTTCTGCACTGATTCTTTAGCCTTTCAAAGTCAATTTTTTTAATTTTCTTTTCTTTTTTTTTGAATTTTTCTTTTTCCCTTTTTCAACCAAATCTTATCAATTCCTTTTTAAAAAAATCTTTTTTTATTTTTCATTTTTAGAGTCATATTCTATCCCTTCATATTAGTTAACCTTATTTTTGGTATATATATAAGTTGTTCTCTCTTTAAAAATTTGGGATACAGTTTCTTCTAACAGAACAAAATATACCCTAAATCTCTAGTGTATGGTTTCATTCTAGTCTCCTCCCTGATCACATTCTCTGCACCCACCCTTTTTTAAAAATTTTTCTTCTTTCTTTTTTCAACCAACTTCTTATCAATTCCTTTTATAAAATCCTTTATAATTTTCCTCTTTTACACTCATATTTCATCCCTTCATTGTATTTACCCTTGGTTTTGTACATATATAAGTGTGTCTTTCTTTAAAATTTTGGGAGGCAGTTTCATCTAACAGACCAAAATATGCTGAAAATCTAGTGTGTGCCACTGATCTATACACCAGCCTGATTATATTTGACCATATTCTGTTTTTTTAGGTTTTGTTCTGTTTTTGTTTGTTTTTATCATTTATCTTTTTATCTTTTTCTTTTTGCTCTCTTTCCCTTTCTTTTCCCCCAATTTCAGGTCTTTTCTGATTTGTTTAGTGTATATTTTCTGGGGACGTTGTTCCCCTGTTAGCATTTTGTTCTCTCATTAATCTATTCTCCTCTGGACAAAATGACAAGATGGAAAAAATCACCTCATATCAGTGCCACTAACATGGGAGCAGCCAATTATATCAACCAATTAATAACAACAGAAAGAAACACATTGACAACAATATGATAATAGTGGGGGACTTTAACATTCCTCTCACTGAAATGGACAGATCATCTAAGCAAAACATCAACAAGGAAGTAAAGACTTTAAATGACACACTGGACAAAATGGACTTCACAGACATATTCAGAACATTCCATCCTAAAGCAATAGAATACATATTCTTCTCTAGTGCCCATGGAGCATTCTCCAGAATAGATCACACCCTAGGCCACAAATCAGGTCTCAACCAGTACCAAAAGATTGAGATCATTCCCTGCATATTTTTGGACCACAATGCTTTGAAACTACAACTCAATCACAAGGGGAGAGTCGGAGAGAACTCAAATTCATGGAGGCTAAAGAGCATCTTCCTAAAGAGTTAATGGGTTAACTTCGAAATTAAAGAAGAATTCAAAAAAATTCATGGAAACAAATGTAAATGAAAACACAACTCTTCAATATCTTTGGGATGTAGCAAAGGCAGTCCTAAGAGGAAAGTATATAGCAATACAAGCCTTTCTCAAGAAACAAGAAAGATCTCAAATGCACAACCTAACCCCACACTAAAGGAGCTGGAGAAAGAACAGCAAACAAAGACTAAACCCAGCAGGAGAAGAGAAATAATAAAGACCCGAGCAGAAATCAATGAAATAGAAACCAAAAGAACTCTAGAACAGATCAACGAAAGTAGGAGCAGGTTCTTTGAAAGAATTAAGAAGATGGATAAACCCTTGGCCACACTTATCACAAGAAAAGAAAAATGACCCCATAAATAAAATCCATGAATGAAAGAGGAGAGATAACAACCAACAACAAAGAAATACAAACAATTATAAGAACATATTATGAGCGGGACACCTGGGTGGCTTAATCCTTATGCGTCTGCCTTCGGCTCAGTTCATGATCCTAGGGTCCTGGGATCGAGCCCTGCATCAGGCTCCCCTGCGTGGGAAGCCTGCTTCTCCCTCTCCCACACCCCCTGCTTCTGTTCCCTCTCTCTCTCTGTGCTCTCTCTGTCAAATAAATAAATAAAATCTTTAAAAAAAAAAAAGAACATATTATAAGCAATTGTATGCCAGCAAATTAGATAATCTGGAAGAAATGGATACATTCCTAGAGATGTATCAACCACCAAAACTGAACCAGGAAGAAATGGAAAACATGAACAGACATATAATCACTAAGGAAATTGAAGCAGTCATCAAAAATCTCCCAACAAACAAGAGCCCAGGGCCAGATGGCTTCCCAAGAGAATTGTACCAAACATTTAAAGAAGAATTAACAACTATTCTTCTGAAACTGTTCCAAAAAATAGAAATGGAAGGAAAACTTCCAAACTTATTTTATGAGGCCACCATTACCTTGATCCCCAAACCAGACAAACACCTCATTAAAAAGGAGAATTACAGACCAATATCCTTGAGGAACATGGATGCAAAAATTCTCACCAAAGTACTAGCCAGTAGGATCCAACAGTACCTTAAAAGGATTATTCACCTCGACCAAGTGGGATTTATCCCTGGGCTGCAAGATTGGTTCGACAGAAAAGCAAAGCTGGCAGCATCTCAATTCCGGACTTCCAGCTCTATTACAAAGCTGTCATCATCAAGACAGTATGGTACTGGCACAAAAACAGACACATAATTCAATGGAACAGAATAGAGAGCCCAGAAATGGACCCTCAACTATATGGTCAACTGATCTTTGACAAAGCAAGAAAGAATGTACCATGGAAAAAAGACAGTCTCTTCAACAAATGGTGTTGGGAAAATTGGACAGCCACATGCAGAAGAATGAAACTGGACCATTTCCTTACACCACACACAAAAATAGACTCCAAATGGTTGAAAGACCTCAATGTGAGACAGGAGTCCATCAAAATGCTAGAGGGGAACACAGGCAGCAATCTGTTCCAACTCAGCCTCAGCAACTTCTTCCTAGAAATATAGCCAAAGGCAAGGGAAGCAAGGGCAAAAATGAACTATTGGGACTTCATCAAGATAAAAAGCTTTTGCACAGAAAAAGAAACAGTCAACAAAACCAAAAGACAACCAACAGAATGGGAGAAGATATTTGCAATGGACATATCAGATAAAGGGCTAGATCTAAAATCTATAAAGACCTTCTCAAACTCAACACCCAAAGAACAAATGATCCAATCAAGAAATGGGCAGAAAACATGAACAGATATTTTTTCCAAAGAAGACACATGAAAAAATGCTCAACATCGCTCGGCATCAGGGAAATCCAAATCAAAACCTAAATGAGATACCAAATCACACCAGTCAAAATGGTTAAAATTAACAAGTCAGTAAACAACAGATGGGGGCAGGGATGTGGAGAAGGGGAACCCTCCTACACTGTTGGTGGGATTGCAAGCTTGTGCAGCCACTCTGAAAAACAGTATGGAGGTTCCACAAAAGGTTGAAAATAGAGCTACCATACAACCCAGCAATTGCACTCCTGGGTATTGACCCCAAAGATACAAATGTAGGAATCCGAAGGCTTACGTGCACCCTGATGTTTCTAGCAGCAATAGCCACAATAGCCAAACTATGGAAAGAGCCAAGATATCCATCGACAGAAGAATGGATAAGGAAGGTGCAATATTATGCAGACACCAAAAGGAATGAAATCTTGCCATCTGCAATGACGTGGTTGGAACTGGAGGGTGTTATGCTGAGCGAAATAAGTCGATCAGGGAAAGACATGTATCATGTGATCTCACTGATATGAGGAATTCTTAATATCAGGAAACTAACAAGGGGTTGCTGGAGTGGTGGGGGGTGGGAGGGATGGGGTGGCTGGGTGATAAACATTGGGGAGCGTATGTGCTATGCTGAGTGCCTTGAATTGTGGAAGACTGTTGACTCACAGACCTGTACCTCTGAAACAAATAATACATTATATGTTACAAAAAAGAAGAAATAGAAGATAGCAGGAAAGGGAAAATGAAGGGAGGGAAATTGGAGAGGGAGATGAACCATGAGAGACTATGGACTCTGAGAAACAAACAGTGTTCTAGAGGAGAGGGGCATGGGGGGATGGGTTAGTCTGGTGATGGGCATTAAAGAGGGCATGTAGTGAATGGAGCACTGGGTGTTATACGCAAACAATGAATCATGGAACACTACATCAAAAACTAATGATGTAATGTATGGTGATTAACATAACATAATAAAAAAAGAAAAACAAAACAAAATGAAACATGTGCCCTCCTTAATACCTGTCACTGGGCTAACCAATCCCCCAAACCATCAGTTTGTTTCCCAGAGTCCATAGTCTCTCATGTTTCATCTTCCCCTCTAATTCCCCCTCTTCATTTTTCCCTTCCTTCCCCTAATATCCTTGGTGCTATTCCTTATGTTCCACATATGAGTGAAACTATATGATAATTGTCTTTCTCAGCTTAACTTCTTTCACTCACTTCCATCTATGTTCCATTCATGTTGATGCAAAAGGTAGACATTCATCTTTTCTAATGGCTGAGTAATATTCCGTTTTACATATGGACCACGTCTTCTTTATCCATTCATCTGTTGAAGGACACCTTGGCTCCTTCCACAGTTTGGCTATTGTGGACATTGTTGCTATGAACATTGGGGTGCAGGTGCCCCTTCTTTTCACTACATCTGTATCTTTGGTGTAAACACACAGTAGTCCAATTGCTGGGTCATGGGTAGCTTTATGTTCAATTTTTTGTGGCACCTCCACACTGTTTTCCAGAGTGACTGAACCAGTTTTTGTGTTCCCACCAGCAGTGTACGAGGATTTCTGCATCCTCTGCAGAAATCCTCTGCATCCTTGACACCATTTGTTGTTTCCTGTCTTGTTAATAGTAGCCATTGCACCTAAGAAGTGACATCTCATTACGGTCTGGATTTGTATTTCCCTGATGGCTAGTGATGATGACCATGTTTTCATGTTTCTATTGGCCATTTGTATGTCTTCTTTGGAGAAGCATCTGTTCATGACTTCTGCCATTGTTTGACTTGATTATTTGTTTTTTTGGTGTTGAGTTTCAAAAGTTCTTCAGAGATATCGGATACTAGCCTTTTATCTGTAATGACATTTTCAAATATCTTCTCCCATTCTGGGGATTGTCTCTTTGTTTTGTTGACTGTTTCCTTTGTTGTGCAGAAGGTTTTTATCTTGATGAAGTCCTAAAAGTTTATTTTCACTTTTGTTCCCCTTGCCTTTGGAGACATGTTTTTTTTTTTTTTTTTTTTAAGATTTTATTTGTTTTTCAACAGAGAGAGAGAGAGACAGCGAGAGAGGGAACACAAGCAGGGGGAGTGGGAGAGGGAGAAGCAGGCTGCCCGCAGAGCAGGGAACCCGATGCGGGGCTCGATCCCAGGACCCCGGGATCATGACCCGAGCTGAAGGCCGATGCTTAATGACTGAGCCACCCAGACGCCCCTGGAGACATGTCTTGAAAGAAGTTGCTGTGGCTGATGTTGAAGAGCTTACTGCCTATATTCTCCTCTAGGACTTTGATGGATTCCTGTCTCACATCGAGGTCGTTGATCCATTTTGATTTAATCTTTGTGTATGGTGTAAGAGAATGGTCAAGTTTCATTCTTCTATATGTAGCTGTCCAATTTTCCCAGCACCACTTACTGAAGAGACTGCCTTCCTTCCATTGCATATTTTTCCTGCTTCGTCAAAGATTAGTTGGCCGTAGAGTTGAGGGTCCATTTCTGGAGTCTCTATTCTGTTCCATTGGTCTATTTGTCTGTTTTGTGCCAATAGCATGCTGTCTTGGTGATCACACCTTTGTAATATAGCCTGAAATCAGGACACGTGATGCCCCAGCTTTGTTTTGTTGTTGTTGTTGTTGTTGTTGTTGTTGTTTGTTTGTTTTTTTCGACTTTCCTTGGTGATTCGTGGACTTTTCTAGTTCCATACAGATTTTAGGATTGTTTGCTCCAGTTGTGTAAAAAATGTTGATGGTATTTTGATAGGGATTGCTTTGAAAGTGTGGATTGCTTTGGGAAGCATGGACACTTTCACAAAGTTTATTCTTCTGATCCTTGAGCTAGGGAGCCTTTTCCACCATTTAGTGTCTTCTTCAATTTCCTTTATAAGTGTTCTGTACTTTCTAAAGTATAGCTCTTTACCTCTTTCGTGAGGTTTATTTCTACTTATCTTATGGTTTTTGGTGCTGTTGTACATGGAAATGGTTCCCTAATTTCTCTCTCTACAGTTACATTGTCAGTATAAGAAAGCAACTGATTTCAGTGCGTTGATTTTGTATCCTGCCACATTAGTGCATTCCTGTATGAGTTCTTGTCTTTTGGGGGTGGAGTCTTCGGGTTTTGCACATAAAGTATCATGTCATCTTCGAAGAGAGAGAGTTTGACTTCTTCTTTGCCAATTTGAATACCTTTTATTTCTTTTTGTTGTCTGATTGCTGATGCAGGAGTTCTAGTACTCCATTGAATAATAGTGGTGAGAGTGGGCATCCTTGATGTGTTCCTGATCTTAAGGGAAAGGCTCTCAGCTTTTCCCCATTGAGGAGGATATTCGCTGTGAGTTTTTCATAGATGGATTTGATGATCTTTAGGAATGTTCCCTCTATCCCTATACTCTGAAGAATTTTATTCAGGAAAAGATGCTGTATTTTCTCAAATGCTTTTTCTGCATCAACTGAGAGGACCATATGGTACTTCTCTCTCCTCTTATTAAGGTGTTCTATGACATCGATTGATTTGCAAAGGGTGAATGACCCTTGTATCCGGGGATAAATTCTACTCGGTCGTGGAGGTTGATCCTTTTAATGTATTGTTGGATTCTATTAGCTAGGAATTTGTTGAGGATTTTGGAATCCATATTCATCAGGGATATCGTTGTGAAATTCTCCTTTTTAACTGGTCTTTGCCTGGTTTGGAGACCAAGGTAATGCAGGCTTCATAGAATGAGTCTGGAAGTGTTCCTTCTGGTTCTAAGTTTTAGAACAGCTTCAGGAGAATGCGTAGTATTTCTTCTTTGAATGTTTGGTAGAACCCCCAGGGAATCCATCAGGCCCTGGAGGCTTGTTTTTTGGGAGGTTTTCGATCACTGCTTCAATCTCATTCCTGGTTATTGGCCTATTCAGGTTGTCAGTTTCTTCCTGTTTCAGTCTTCGCAATTTATAGTTTTCCAGAAAGGCCTCCATTTCATCCAGATGGCTCAGTTTATTGGCATATAGTTGCTGATAAGAATTTCTAATAATTGTTTCTATTTCTTTGGTGTTAGTCATGATCTCTCCCCTTTCATTTACAATTTTATTAAATTGGATCCTTTCTCTTTTCTTTTGGATATGTCTGGCCAGTGGTTTATTGATCTTATTAATTCTTTCAAAGAACCAACTTCTAGTTTTGTTGATCTGATCTACCGTGTTTCTGGTTTCTAATTCACTGATCTCTGCTCTAATCTTAATTATTTCTCTTCTAATGTGTGACTTAGGCAATGTTTGTTGCTTTTTCTCTAGTTCTTTATGGTTGGAGTTAGTTGGTGACTTTGGGATCTTTCTATTTTTTTGAGTGAGGCTTTTATGGCTATGTATTTCCCCCTTAGGACTGCCTTTGCAGTATCCCATAGGTTTTGGATGGATGTCTTTTCATTCTCATTGGTTTCCATGAATTGTTTCAGTTCTTTGATTTCCTGGATGACACAAACATTCTGGAGCAGAGTGGTGTTTAGTTTCCAGGTGTTTGAATATCTTCCAAATTTTTTCTTGTGATTGAGTTCCAATTTTAAAGCATTATGGTCTGAGAATATGCAGGGAACAATCTCAGTCTTTTGGTATCATTTATGACCTGATATGTGACCCAGTATGTGGTCTATTCTGGAGAAAGTTCCATGTGCTCTGGAGAAGAATGAGTATTCTGTTGTTTTAGGGTGGAATATTCTGTAAATATCTATGAGGCCCATCTGGTTCAGTGTATCCTTCAAAGCTCTTGTTTCTTTGTTGGTTTCCTGCTTAGATGATCATTCTATTGCTGAGAGTGGAGTATTGAGGTCTCCTCCAATTAATGTACTGTTATCAATATGACCCTTTATGTTGGTTAACAGTTGGCTTATGTAGATGGCTGCTCCATTTTGGGGGCATAGATGTTTACAGTTTTTAGATCTTGTTGGACGGATCATTTCAGAATGATATTGTGTCCTTCAGTGTCTCTAAGTACGGACTTTATTTATTTTTTTTAAGATTTTATTTATTTATTTGACAGAGAGAGACACAGCGAGAGAGGGAACTCAAGCAGGGGGAGTGGGAGAGGGAGAAGCAGGCTCCCCGCAGAGCAGGAAGCCCAATGCGGGACTCTATCCCAGGACCCTGGGATCATGACCTGAGCTGAAGGCAGTCGCTTAACCAACTGAGCCACCAAGGCGCCCCTCTACAGACTTTATTTTAAAATCTAATTTGCTGATATAAAAATTGCTACCCCAGGTTTCTTTTGAAGTCCATTGGCATTGAAGATGGATCTCCACTTTTCTTTCAGTTTATATATCTTTAGGGTACATGTGTCTCTTTTAGACAGCATATAGATGGGTCCTGTCTTTCTATCCAGTGTGCAACCCTGTGCTCTTTTATGGGACATTTAGGCTGTTCACGTTTGGAGTGATTATTAAAAGATAAGAATTTGGGGCGCCTGGGTGGCTCAGTCTGCTAAGCGACTGCCTTCAGCTCAGGTCATGATCCTGGAGTCCCGGGATCGAGTCCCGCATCGGGCTCCCTGCTCGGCAGGGAGTCTGCTTCTCCCTCTGACCCTCCTCCCTCTCATGCTCTCTGTCTCTCATTCTCTCTCTCTCAAATAAATAAATAAAATCTTTAAAAAATAAAAATAAATAAATAAAAGATATGAATTTGTTGTCATCATGTTGCCTCTGAAGACATAGTTTTTATAGATTGTCCCTGTAACTTTCTGTTGTATATCACTCTTTGGGTCTTTCTGCTTTTATAGAACCCCCCTTAATATTTCTTGCAGGGCCAGCTTAGTGGTCACATATTCGTTCAATTTCTGCCTGTCCTGGAAGGCCTGCATCTCTCCATCATTCTAAATGAAAGCCTTGCCAGATAAAGTATTCTTGGCTGTATGTACTTCTCATTTAGAATCCTGAATATGTCTTGCCAGTCCTTCCTAGCTTGCCAGGTCTCTGTGGATAGGTCTGACATTATTCTGATGTCCCTCCCTCTATACGTAAGGAATCTCTTCCCTGTAACTGCACTTAAGATGGTTAACTTGGTTCTTAGATTTGCGAGAGTTACTATTACATGCCAGGGCATTGGCTTGTTTTCCTTGATCTTGTGAGGGCTCCTCTCTGCCTCTAGGACACAAATATTTGTTTCATTCTCCAGATTAGGGAGGTTCTCAGGACGATTTGCTCAAATATATCTTCTAATCCTTGCTCACTCTCCACCCCCTCGCTTACCCTAGCTGTTAGATTATCTGGATTAAATTGGATCTCACTGACAGTATTTTTAAGTTTTGCCAGTTCAGTTTTCATTTCTGCCCTTAGAGACTTT